>NC_088714.1:59368591-59673591 GCF_963576615.1 Watersipora subatra | reverse complement strand
ATCAAGTGTAATCGAAGTAAAAGCAACAAACCACACAATAGGTTTTCGTGTACCTCTTTTATTATTTATACGTTAGAACGTTTAACAAAATTGATTGTTGCAATATTATGATGATACCATTCAAGTTAGCACACAATGCTAAAACCAAGTATTAGTTATCCCAAAAACAGCAAATATAAATCTTGAACATTTGGTGGCCTTGAGCTTGCGTTGTTCAAAGCTGTACTGATCTTTCTCTGTAAATTTGCTCAAAACTGTAAACGGAATTATATAATCTAATTTAGTTTTATGTTTGTTAACCACAGAAACAGCAAAGCAGAAAATCGCATTGAGTAGCAATTAGAAAAATGTTTTTCTTACTTGTCTATGAAACTAATTATTTAAACTTTTATGAGAGAAAAGTAGTTTAGGATCGTATCGCCAAGTAAATTCTTTTCTCAGGCAAACAGACAGAGTTTTTATCCTTAAACAGTATATACCAGCAACCAAATGCCCAATTATTATGAAACTGCAAATTTAAATTTTAGAACAATCAGGGACCTTGAACTTCCTGTCAATCATCTCTGTATTAAGCTTTTATAATGTTGGAACAATTAATGTAGAAAAAATTTTATGCGAAGCTTTTGTAACATTTACAAAGTTTGATGAAGACACTATAAAAAACCATTAATTTTGAGCTATTTCTACAGTAGACCTATGATATAATATCTGAAAAAATCAATTGACTTAGTCTACTTAATAGATGTGCTACATATTGTAAAAAAACTTAATAAGAATAAAGAGATTATTAAAAAACTCACACATAAAAGAACAAATAGTATGTAAACTTCCTCTAGTCAATTAGTAACAATTCGTTGAAATCAAGGGCTGTTGTAAGGATAAATACATTAGAGAGTTCTAGTGCATAGAATGTTAATATAAAGAACTAAACATAACCATGGCATTCAACTGTCTACCTAAAGAGAATCAGCAGAGATGAGACCAGGAAAAGCTCAAAAATTTAATGTGTATTTTTACTATTAATCTAATAGATTGCAATGAACTAGTTACTATCCTATTAGATCCATGTTTAGATGTCTAATTTTCATGAGTTTGTCTTATATTTATGGCTGTAGTATGTCTAGCAAATAAGGGTCTAGTAAATAAAAGACAAGAAACTGCAAAGAAAAAAGTTGTCTTACCTTTTTAAATATAACTTTGCAACTCTGTGTATATCAACATGTTTTAGAAAAGATGATCAACTCTGCATCAGTCTAGTACCGGAAAAGGAGGCTACAGTATTCACGGCTATTTAAAGACAGGTGAAAAACAATGCTGATATAGTAGACTCTCTTACAATGTAAAATATTTGTTCCAGAGACATTTGCGTTATAGGGATTTAACGTCAAAGTAACATTGAAATGCAAATAATTTGCCTAATCTGTTCCTAGATCTTTCCAAACCCACCCCTTTGGGCATACAAAACGAAAAAATTTGACTAAATTTTTTCAATTTGTAGTCTGTATCGTAATTGCAGCAATATTAGTTGGCATCAAAAGCTTTTTCCTTTTTATGATCAATCTCAATAGTTTTATAGGCAATGATTGATGTAATTTTTGCAATCATTTAATAGAGAGTGCACATCTTTGACATTTATTTATAACAATTTGCTTATTTCTCTAACAGCAAAGTCTGTTATGCAAAGTAAAAGTTATAAGAAATATTTTAGATGTCTACAATAAAGAAAAACAACGGATAGTTTTTACTAGAAAAAAGCGGTAACACCTGTCCGTCGTCTATCGGTATCCAAAATTCAAGGTTAAGTTAGAAGCTAATTTTTGTTGATTCTCCACTCGTAATAATCAGCTTGGTAGATTAATAATGCAACTCCCATACCAATCAATCGCCTTTGTTTTTATGAAAAATTACACAGCTATTCAATTCTTTGTTTTGTCAAAACATCTGACCATCTAGCATGCCAAAATAGAATGTCGCGAAAGTTATATATAATAGTTGTAACACTATTAATATGTATGTCTTTTTTTGCAAGTTTGGCAAGATAATGAACATTCACATCAAATTTGGAGTTTGCCCAACTTCACACTTTGCATTATATAGAATTTTATATTTAGTACTAAACAAAAACTTGACATTAATCTTTAAGTTATCTGAAATTTATGTTATAGGAGGTATGCGTTATAGGAGCATATGTTGTATTAAAAAAGGCAAAAAATAAAAACATTAAAGAGAAGTAATATCAGTCACTTTTTTTCTGGAAAAGAAGCAGGGAAGTACTGGACTAAACCTAGCAAATTCGGTGAGTAGGTAGAAAAATCAGATAAAACTAGCACCTTGAGGTTGCATAAAAAAATCTAATGAGTACAAAAAAGCCAATATGGCTGTAGATTGTGAGTCAATGAGTCACCACAGTGTTAGGCACCTACAACTCATATGATACACTCAAACCGGATTTTAGAAGTCTCTGAAGACTACGTTGAGATTTTGCAGTAGTGCAAGACCAGCGCATAAACAGAACAGAAAAAATGCCAAGGGATCTGGAGAGATAAAATCACCAGAAAAGGGACCAGATAAAATGAATGATAAGATGAATAAGAACTTGAACCAAGCTGATAAAAAGAGATACTCGTAGTAAGCTAGCTCCTGTCTAAAAGACCTGCTCATGAAACACATGTAAATGAGCATTGAATATGGCTCTATCAGTCACTCTATTTTATACAGTCAGGTTCAATATTTTTATAGAAGGAGGTAAAAAGAAAGGAGGGTAGATCTTCAAATATTATGTTTTTCAAAACAAATGACAGCTTAAAAGCCATAGCTCAAATTTATTAGCTCAGCAACCAAAGCACTTAAACGACTTTTTATTAAAAGAAAATCACTCATGAGTTTTAATATCACTATCAACAAAAAGCGTGGAATGCAAAGACTTGCTAAAGCGTGACATCACTGTTGCCATAAAGCATTTCATCTGTATAATAAGATAACATAGTTACCTTGCAATGGGAAAATAACTCCTGCTTTCATCTATGAACTGTTACTGCATAAACAAAAACTTTGTAGTGATTCAAAACTTTCAGCAACTCGACTGAACGGAAAAATAGCCTAAGAGCACTTGCATAAGCTGTTGTACGGGTCTGTACGTTGAGACTGAGGGTGTGTTAATTTTACTGAGTCTGTGTACTTTTCTACTTGATGACGACTCATTAACAACAGAACGAATATGGAGTCAGAGACAAAATGTCGAGCACTGACTATCACCTGCCAAGTGGGTGTTAGTTTTGTTTTGTAATGAAACTTTGAACCTTAATTTTTACAGAGTTCTTGTATCTGACAAAATTGTTTTCATTCTAAGGCCAACGGTTTTTAAAGTGTGAGTTTTAGTAAACACAAAGATAATTATAAAAACTAGTTAATAAACTTTCCTTTTTGTGTCTTCAGCTGAGAAAATGGTTCTTTTGTTACACTTCATGTTTTTATTCTATATTCATATTATGTTTAAACTTTCGATATTAATTTTAAAATTTTGCAATACTTAACTAGTTGATGCTTTTGATATTGAGTATCGTTTTTGTAAGAGAACGAGCATTATGTTCAAATGTTTTTTAATAACTGTAGCAATCTCATCATCCTTGTGTATCTACGCTTTTATCAGCATAACTACATCAAAAATCATTTATCCAGACAGTTACTAAATGTGTTATTGAATAGACTCTACCAAGTGTATTAGATAAAATTCATTCTATCTGATACATTTGTCTATCAGTACTATTTTTAGTACGGACTAAATACAAAGTACAAAGTGTTATTTTCAACATAAGCTACACAGTAATATAAACGCTAGCAGATCATGAAGTATATTTGTGAACCAATCACTCTAACCAAATTTTTGTATTTAAAAATTAATATTGCAAACTTAAATGTTACACGACACAGTTCAAACAGTTGAGGTACTTTATTCTTGATAAAAAAAATTTCGATTTTGATATAAATTCTTGTTTGGTGTATGTGAACTAGGGTTACATTGTATATTCATTTCTATATATAAAAAGAAACTGGTATAAAGTTCGGTTCAAAAACTTAAAAACTGAGCTATCAAACTCTGGCATTAGACGTTTAGGCTTCTGAAAGTTTAGATACAAAATTTTTGAGAGAATAAACTAATGGGTAAGAAAAGATCAATATAAAATTGTTATAAGAATTAGCGCTCAAAAAGAATTAGCAGAATTCTGTTAATTCTTCAAATGAATTAACGCTCAAAAGCTATGAGTTGCTGAGGCTAAAAAAACAAATCCAAATCTACCTTTAAGAAAAAGAGATGAAAAAATAATTCTCAATTGTTTACTAAATATCTATTGGAAAAAAACTCAAAAGTTTGTCATTTGTGGGGAAGAAAGATTTTGGAACAATAATAGGAGTTTTCTCACACCTAATAAAATAAAAAAAATAATACCATCTTATTATAGAGGTAACCTTATCACAAACACTTTTTGCAGTGGATCAACAGGCTATCCTCATGAGGTCATCACTATGAAACACCATTGCTTCACATTGTAGGTAATGTAGCTTATCAGGAGGAAAATCAAGATACCAGAACTTTCTGTGGTATACTTTGTTTTGTGTTGCATTATACAGAACTTTAATAACTAGAACATCACATTGAAAATTCAATAGAAAATTAAATAACATCACGACTTAAATTGAAATATAGTTTTTATAAATAATAATAATAATGACTTTTCATCGCATGTTAATAATTATTAAGTGTAAAGATTAAAAAAAGCCTTAAAAATCAGCTGCTTCGAATTATCTCAGAAGTTTTAAATATTTAAAACTATGAAAGCTTGCAGAAAGTTTTGAATCATACAAATTTTAAACATAGAGTGAAAATCATGAAATTGTCTTATTTATTGTGCATAGATACTAGGAAAAAACATATTTATCTTTAAAATGCTTTTACAAACATTCTATACAAATCAAAAGGGCAATAAAATTGCACTAGTGAGAAATCATGAAATGCAAAAATCAGTATTGTGAGTGATTTTGTTGAGAGAGCACAACTACTAGCACAACTTGGTTGCTTACCTGTCATTCAGCTCTGACAATTGATCTATCCAGATGTGAGTATTGTAAAAATTCAACGATGTTTATGTCTAAAACTTTAATGTTCTTTTTCAAAATTCAGTAGCTGAGTTTTTGTTATGAATTGAGTTGTTAAAATAATAAAGTCAAAAATCACTTGGCAAGAGAAGACAAAGCTTACAGCCAAACTTATTCTTTTTGAACTTCCAGAGTTTACTGATATTTTACACCAGAATGGCTTTATCAAGAAACTCTCCATCCTCGTGTAGGAATCAATATTGTACTAGATTCAACCAAATATTTGTGTACTAAACGTAAGTGTAGATGTTAAATACCTCCTACTTGTAGTTTGAGAGTAGCGGTGTTTTTATTGTGTGTTTAAGCAGAGCACTATGAAAGTTAAGAAAAACTTTGAAAAGGAAAATGAGCACAGGGGTTTTATATTTCATATAAAATTTTTGCTTGTCAAAAGGAAATATAAATACTTGCAAAAGAAGACAATTCAATTCAAAAAATTCACTTGTTTGGAGAAATAGTGTAACTTTTGCTGATGCACTTATGACTAAGACTTAGTAATTACTAAGTCAATCAAATACTCTGTCTAATGTTGGAAATTTGTTAATGGATAGTAAAGTATGGTATCTGAAATATTTTGCTTTTGCACTTTCATGTATAAATTTTAATGAATATTTAGCAAAATATTATTGATATGCCTTTAATTGAAGAGGATATAATGTTTATGAATTACCGAATGGTACGTATATGGTGAGTTTACCTCAACAATGAAAATGGTATTGTATTTGGCCAATCGGATTGAGTGTGAGGAAATTCTCATTTTTTATGTTGGTATTCTTTTTTTTCCACAAATGAGTAATTGTGGTGGTTTTTCTCGCAAAAACAGCCAAGAAATGTCGGCTTAAGATTATAGGCATGAATTAGCCAAAGTTATTTTCTCAACTGGTACACTTATGAAGCTGAGTTTAAAACTTGTATAAAAATAAAATATCCATGTAGCATATCTACATATGTTTAAAGTGCTGGAATAAGCATTAAACATAAAAATAAGTGGTAATCAGTAGTAGTGTCATCAAGTTGACAACATTTCAAAGCACACAATTATAAATTATTACTGATAGTTTTGAACACCAGCTGATAGCGTAAATAAATTATTACTGCATTCAAAGCTGGTGAACGGGTTCAAAAATTATTTAAACAAAAATACAGTGTTACATGTAATTCTTTCTGATTATAACTGGGTTTTCATTATATTTAAATAATACAAAGTTTACAGTCAATTTTTTTCTAATATCAACTTAGATGGTGCTTTTGAAAAATTTTAAACATTATGACCCAGCGATGAAGTTAAAATTGGTTAATAAGGTTAAATTTTACAAAGATTTTCAGAATATTTACATATTTGATAATTTATAATCTCAAACAAATCATTACTGCGGATGTACGTCGAGGCAAAGAGTTTGCTGTTTTATTTCAAATTAAGTATGCAACAACTCTAACCATTACACATTCAAAATATGTATAGGAAAAATATAAAAAAAGATATTAGAAGGTTATAATAAAAAAACTTTTAAGGCAACATCATCAATTTTATAGCATTTTTCAAATTTCTTTCAAGCATTTATGAAAGTTTCAAAACTTACATAAAATAAACTAACCTAATAATTAATATTAAAAGAAGTTTATTTTGCAAAATATTTGTTTAAAAAAATGGTTTTTTTTCCACAAGAAAGGCTTATGAAAAAAAAACATCCAAATTTTAGGAAACTTTTGGATACACTTAGAAGGAAAATAAAGGGTTTAGTAAACTTGGTACCTGCACGTGACTGAACTGCTCATTTTTTGTACATGTCATGATTTTAGTGTCAAAGTTTAAATCATTTTTAAATGCTTAAAAGTCTTGTGAGAAAAGGTACCAGATAGCAGCAGCACTAAAGTTGATTGCTAAATAAATCAACAAAGATTAATAAAGTTACAGATAAAACACGGTACAGAAGGCTCATAGTGATACAACAGTCCGTACATTTATAGTTAGTTGTAGCAGAATACAAGTCGTGCTAGCTATTACTCAAGTCATTAACAAGTGACTAAAAATGTCTCTCGTAAATGAGTCTGCGCTGAGCCACCAACAGCGATCAGTGGTGACTGTCTATAACTAGTATCTGTATGAACCAAATTATAGGTTTTGTTGGGAGTTTAATCATAGAGCTTACCAATGTACGCAGTAATCTTTGTTTTTTACAAAATACTGAAAACATTTTCAGGTTTCTCAATGTTTCATAAATTTTAGTGTTGAAATTAACTACAGCTTAAAAGGAGCAAAATTTCATTTGGGTAACTACAATAGTACTAAGTAGCACTAGGTTAGCTTGTAAAAACTTAAGCATTACTATTTAAGGCTGTATTCATTTTAATAAACATTGATTAACCTTACTATTGTTCTAAATTTAAAACATTTCAATTGTATTATTGTAAGTTATGTTACCTAGTAACAAATCACCATAAACAAAGTTCTAGCTCAGTCGCATGTTCTCTTTATACAGTACGTCTATTTTTATGGCAAGTCTACCTCAAGAATATCTATAGCATTGTATTTGCTCCATTCCATCAGACTAGAAGTGTTTTTTGTATGAGTTATTCTTTGTCACAAAAAGTAGGTGGCTGTGGTTGTTTCTTGCAACAAGGTTATACAAAACCAGTTGAAAAAGGTTAAAACTATATTCAACTACAGAACTCTTTGTCACCCTTTCTCCAACAACATGTTTAAGATTCAAATGCTTTTCTATTTGCTCATTTATCCTTTCTGAAACCTTTCATGAAAAATTCAGTTAAACTTTTAGCCTAATTCTTTTAAATTAAATATAAACTGCCTTGTCTGTATTATTGATTTAGACAACGTGTGAAAGTGTAAAATATTAGATAAGACTATAAAATAGTAAAAAGTAAGGACTTGTATGCTGACAAAACAATGCACAGTAAAAAATTGATACCAGTAATTATGTAATCTGCTTAAAAATTACTACTTTAAGTTGTACTAAAGAAAAACCGTTTTCATTTTCATTAATCACCTTTTTTAAATAAATTACTATTTTATTATTAGATTTACTAAACAAGTCAAAAATTCAACGCTAGTTTTGTTGTGAAGCAAAGATATTTAGTTTAACTATTGAGTAATCCAATTTCATGAACCTGGGTTGCTCGCATTGTTTTTTTTTGTGTTCTCTTTATTTTAAAGAATACATTTAGACTTAAATAAAAACTAAAACCTTGAAATAAGTATAAAGAAAGTGCACCAAGTTTAATCAGCTTGTTTAATCTTTTACGTTGACTGTAAGCAGGTCACATGAAGATCATGTGATCTGCTTACTATAACTCGAAGTGTCTATCAATTGTATTTTATTTCAAGTGCTACTAAATGGTACAATTTGTACTTCAGTTTCAACTAAACTTTTGTAGGGAATTTTTACATACTGTACATTAGTAGGCCTATATTTGAAAAGGATGTTGATGGTTTTGCTTTAGGGTTTTTATTCCAATACAATAAATTAGCAGCCTTAAATGGCATGTTGCTTAAATTTACCTCTGAACTAAATAAAGTCAATCGTTGAAATTTTTTTAGTTACAACCATTCTGCTTGTCTTCAGCGGTTTCAACTTGAGCTTATGACACTACTCTTACCTCAATACAAACTCTAGCGTACTTGAAGTTTTTGGATGAGTACACTCATGAGGAAAAGATTTAAGTTTATTATGTTTAATTTTAAAATATGTTAAAGTTGAATTATGTTTCATTTCAGCAAATTTAACTTGAGCTTATGACACTATTATTAACTCAACAAAAACTCTAGCATGCTTGAAGTTTTTGAATGAGTAGACTTATGAGAAAGGAAATTTAAGCAAACACGTCCAGTGAAAACCTTTTTTGACAAGGTAATGCTTTCAAAAAGAATTGATAACTTGAAAAATTCCCTAGTCTGTTTTTAATCAGACATGTTCTATAACAATGTTGACAGGAAACTAAAGAGTTTACTGTCTGAATAATTAGCTGTAGAACTAGATAAATGTTCAACCATATGGTAAGAACTGGTCCTTCAATTAGGTTCCTAATAAATGCTATGAAAATGTACAAATTGTACAAAACTATTGCTATATGTGAAAGATATTGTCGTTTTTTCACCAATGATAGTGGTTTCTGTCTCTCTCTCTCTCTCTAATAGTAATCTTCCTGTTTCTGAAGTTTCTACTCAGTTAATTTAGGTTAGTTTTGTAAATATAGGTCACAAATTTACCAATATACATTCAGTGTAACTATTTGTCTCTTTCAAACTATAGTTTATTGTCAGCAAGTGCTCAATGTAGCATATATTACCAGTGTAATAATATGGATGATTAATTTTCCATTTTATTATTGCTTATATTACTTAAACATGAAGAGTATATCGTTAGTTGCACCTAATTAAACTATCAGATTTATTTCGATTTTTTATTATTTCTGCTTGTATTACCAAATAAAAAAGCTCATTTAACAAAACATCTTATTATAAGATTATGAGCCTAAAAGGTTGTAAGAGGTGTAAAAGTACAGAAGATGCTTGCGAGAAGCTAATATTGTAATCTAATTAACACTCTTTAGCCGTGATTGGTTGTCAGGATTTTGCTATGAACACCAAACAAAACTGCAACATATTCAATATTTTTCAACATTTTGTTATGAACACCAAACAAAACTGCAACATATTCAATATTTTTCATCATTTGGTGCTGAGACATTTTTCTTACACATTTAGCAACAATCACTATAACTTTTATATCATAAAAATTATTAAGCGCTAATTATTATTAAATGTAAATTATGTAAATACTAAGGCATTTACATCATAATTAATGATAAATTAATAGCAAATTACTATGGCTCTTCCCATAGCAAATTACAAATTAATATGGCTCTAATGCAGGGGAATATCCTGTTTATAGATCACTGAGTGGTACGGTGGTAAGTTTACCTCAACAATAAAGATACATGTAGTCTTGCATCTAGCCAATCATATTAAGTGTGAAGGAGTTCTTATTTTTTATGCTAGAACTCTTTTTTTGCTGAAAATAATAAACTGGTGCAGCTCCTTATTGCAAAAACAACAGAGAAACATTGGCTAAAGTCTATAGGCACTCTTAGCCTGTATTTTTCATTGATAATATATTTATATTTTCGTGTTTATAATTTTTTAATTGCCTCGGTTATTATTTCTGACAAGATTTGTATGTACTTTAAACTTGATTAAATACGAGAAGCTAGAAACAATTCTACTCATCTACTTATACACATAACTAAGTGCTAGTTTCTGCTGCACTTTTACTACTGGTTAGTTTTAGTAATTCTAAATAGGTAATGTAATATATCATAAGATTTAAAAAGCTATTTGCTGACAGCGATTTCTTAGCTATTACTTACAACAGACTTTTCTGCTAATTTTTAATAATTTTATGTTTAAGTATTTGAATCTATTTAATTGGAAGCTGATAGATTTTAGATTTTACCCTTTTAGGAGTTTTAAATTTTAGCTTCTAATAATAAATTCGAATTTTTAAGATTAGAATCGAAAATTTACATGAACAACCATTCTCAATTACATGGTTACATGTGAGTTAAATTTGACAGTAGATTTACCAAATTGATTAAATTTTCATTTAGTTGTAATTTATAAATAACATAATAATAACATTTGAAAGAAATTTTATTCATAACCAATAAACATGCATAATTGAGGTTTTATATGGAACTTGCAAGTTAAACATATAAAAATTGGTCTGTGACTTTACATAAGACTAGCTGAACTGCCTTGATGAGTTCTACCTTTTACATACTAATTTTAATTCTGTCTTTGTATTAATTTATTATTCTATCTTATCTGCATATGTATGCATCTTTGGTATATATCTTGGGCTTAATCCCCCTGTTGGTAATTTAAAGTTAATTTGCATTTTTTTTACTATTTATTTAACCATTTCAATACTAAGCCCTAAAAACTGTGATTTTTAAGAGAAAACAAACAAAATTTCTTAGAGAGGAAACAAATGGGTAAGAAAATGTCAATATAAAATATTAACAAGAATTAGCGCTCAAAAAAAATTAGCAGAATTCTGCTGCGCTCAAAATCTATGAGTTTGCGGAGGCTAAAAAAACAAATCCAAATCTACCTGTAAGAAAAAGAGATTAAAAAATTATTCGTAATTGTTTACTAAATATCTATTGGAAAAAAATCAAAAGTTTTTCATTTGTGGCAAAGAAAGATTTTGGAACAATAATAGAAGTTTTTTCACACCTAATATAATAAAAAAAATATAATACCATCTTATTATTGAGGTAACCTGAACACAAACACCTTTTGCAGTGGATCAACAGGATATCCTCATGAGGTCATCACTATGAAACACCATTGCTACACATTTAGGTAATGTAGCTTATCAGGAGAAAAAGTCAAGGTACCAGAACTTTCTGTTGCATACTTTGCTTTCTGTTACATTATACAGAACTTTAATAACTAGAACATAACATTGAAAATTCAATAGAAAATTAAATAACATCACAATTTAAATTGAAATATAGTTTTTATAACTAATAACAATGATGAATTTTCATAGCACGTTAATAATTATTAAGTGTGAAAATTAAAAAAGCCTGAAAAATCAGCTGCTTCAAATTATCTCAGAAGTTTTAAACATTTAAAAATATGAAAGCTTGCAGAAAGTTTCAAATCATACAAATTTTAAATAGAAAGAGTACATAGAATGAAAATCATGAAACTGTCTTATTTATTGTATATATATGCTAGAAAAAACAGTTTTATTTTTAAAATGCTTTTGCGAACATTCTATACAAATCAAAAGAGCAATAAAAGTGCACTGGTGATAAATCATGAAATGTAGAAACTAGTGTTGTGAGTGATTTTGTTGAGAGAGCACAACTACTAGCACAACTCTGGTGCTTCCCAGTCATTCAGCTCTGACTGTTGCTCTATCCAGATGTAAGTATTGTAAAAATTCAACCATATTTAAGTCTAATACTTTAATGTTTTTTTTCAAAGTTCAGTAGCTTTGTTTTTGTTATGAATTGAGTTGTTAAAATAATAAAGTCAAAAAGCACTTGGCAAGGGAAGACAAAGCTTACAGCCAAACTTATTCTTTTTGAACTTCAAAAGTTTACTGATATTTTACACCAGAATGGCTTCATCAAGAAACTCTCCATCCTTGTGTAGGAATCAATATTGTACTAGATTCAACAACAGATTTGTGTACTAAACGTAAGTGAAGATGTTAAATACCTCCTACTAGTAGTTTGAGACTAGCGGTGTTTTTTTATCGTGTGTCTAAGCAGAGCACTATGAAAGTTAAGAAAAACTTTGAAAAGGAAAATGAGCACAAGGGTTTAATACTTCATATAAAATGTTTGCTTGTCAAAAAGAAATATAAATACTTGAAAAAGAGGACAGTTCAATTCAAAAAATTCACTTGTTTGGAGAAATGGTGTAACTTTAGCTGATGCACTTATGACTAAGACTTAGTAGTTATTAAATCAATCAAATACTCCGTCTAATGTTGGAAATTTGTTAAAGGATAGTAAAGTATGGTCTCTGAAATATTTTGCTTTTGCACTTTCATGTATAATTTTTAATGAATATTTAGCAAAATATTATTGATATGCCTTTAATTGAAGAGGATATAATGTTTATGAATCACCGAATGGTACGTATATGGTGAGTTTACCTCAACAATGAAAATGATATTGTATTTGGCCAATCGCAATGAGTGTGAGGAAGTTCTCATTTTTTATGTTGGTATTCTTTTTTTCCCACAAATGACTAATTGTGGTGGTTTTTCTCGCAACAACAGCCAAGAAATGTCGGCTTAAGATTATAGGCATGAATTAGCCAAAGTTATTTTCTCAACTGGTACACTTACGAAGCTGAGTTTAAAACTTGTGTAAAAATAAAATATCCATGTAGCATATCTACATATGTTTAAAGTGCTGGAATAAGCATTAAACATAAAAATAAGTGGTAATCAGTAGTAGTGTCATCAAGTTGACAACATTTCAAAGCACACAATTATAAATTATTACTGATAGTTTTGAACACCAGCTGATAGCGTAAATAAAATATTACTGCATTCAAAGCTGGTGAACGGGTTAAAAAATTATTTAAACAAAAATACGGTGTTACATGTAATTCTTTCGGATTATAACTGGGTTTTCATTATATTTAAATAATACTAAGTTTACAGTCAATTTTTTTCTAATATCAACTTAGATATATTATTCCAACAAATGATCTTTCCAAATCTCTGCGTCTTCTTACTCTGCCTATGCTAAATATTTATCTTACTTCAATTCAATGTTTCAAGATTTTTCATGGTTTGTGTCCTCGTTTTTTACATGACAATTACAGGTTCTTAACTCATTTCAACTTACGTGATATGAACAAATTGCATACAATCACTAACAATCATTTTGAAAATGTCATTGCCAGCTGCTTTAACAATCTTCCACCAAATATCCGTTTTCTTAGCAGAGAAAGGCATTTTAAACACTATTTGTCAGACTATTTATTCAATTTTAATGGCTAACTGTTGCTTTTTTCCCTTTTTTTTTGTTTTATTATGGCTGTATGGCCTAATTTGAAAAACATTTCCATTTGTGAAATGAAATTATTGCCAATAAAGTGCTATATATATATATATATATATATATATATAGATGGTGCTTTTGAAAATCTTTAAACGTTATGACCCAGCGATGAAGTTAAAATTGGTTAATAAGGTTAAATTTTACAAACATTTTCAGAACATTTACATATTTGATAATTTATAATCTCAAACAAATCATTACTGCGGGTGTACGTCGAGGCAAAGAGTTTGCTGTTTTATTTCAATTTAAGTATGCAACAACTCTAACCATTACACATTCAAAATATATAAAGGAAAAATATAAAAAAAGATATTAGAAGGTTATAATAAAAAAACTTTTAAGGCAACATCATCAATTTTATAGCATTTTTCAAATTGATTTCAAGCATTTATGAAAGTTTCAAAACTTACATAAAATAAACTAACCTAATAATTAATATTAAAAGAAGTTTATTTTGCAAAATATTTGTTTATTAAAATGTTTTTTTTTCTAAAAGAAAAGCTTATGAAAAGAAAACATCCAAATTTTAGGAAGCTTCTGGATACACTTAGAAGGAAAATAAAGGGTTTAGTAAACTTGGTACCTGCACGTGACTGAACTGCTCATTTTTTGTACATGTCATGATTTTAGTGTCAAAGTTTAAATCATTTTAAAATGCTTAAAAGTCTTGTGAGAAAAGGTACCAGATAGCAGCAGCACTAAAGTTGATTGCTAAATAAATCAACAAAGATGAATAAAGTTACAGAGAAACCACGGTACAGAAGGCTCACAGTGATACAACAGTCCGTACATTTATAGTTAGTTGTAGCAGAATACAAGTCGTGCTAGCTATTACTCAAGTCATTAACCAGTGACTAAAAATGTCTCTCGTAAATGAGTTTGAGCTGAGCCATTAACAGCTGTCAGTGACTGTCTACAATTAGTAACTGTATGAACCAAATTATAGGTTTTGTAGGGAGTTTAATCATAGAGCTTATCAATGTACACAGTAATCTTTGTTTTTACAAAATACTGACAAAGTTTTCAGGTTTCTCAAGGTTTCATAAATTTTAGTGTTGAAATTACCTACAGCTTAAAAGGAGCAAAATTTCATTTGGGTAACTACAATATTACTAAGTAGCACTAGGTTAGCTTGTAAAAACTTAAGCATTACTATTTAAGGCTGTATTCACTTTAATAAACATTGATTAACCTCACTGTTGTTCTAAATTTAAAACATTTCAATTGTATTATTGTTAGTTATGTTAACTAGTAACAAATCACCAACAAACAAAGTTCTAGCTCAGCCGCATGTTCTCTTTATAGAGTACAGAATTTCCTTTGGCAAGTCTACCTCAACAATATCTATAGCATTGTAGTTGCTCCATTCCATCAGACTAGGAGTGTTTTTCGTAGGAGTTATTCTTTGTCACAAAAAGTAGGTGGCTGTGGTTGTTTCTTGCAACAAGGTTATACAAAACCAGTTGAAAAAGGTTAAAACTATATTCAACTACAGAGCTCTTTGTCGCCCTTTCTCCAACAACATGTTTAAGATTCAAATGCTTTTCTATTTGCTCAGTTATCCTTTCTGAAACCTTTCATGAAAAATTCAGTTAAACTTTTAGCCTAATTCTTTTAAATTAAATATAAACTGCCCTGCCAGTATTATTGATTTAGACACTGTGTGAAAGTGTAAAATATTAGATAAGACTATAAAATAGTAAAAAGTAAGGACTTGTATGCTGACAAAACAATGCACAGTAAAAAATTGATACCAGTAATTACGTAATCTGCTTAAAAATTACTACTTTAAGTTGTTAAAAAGAAAAACCGTTTTCATTTTCATTAACCACCTTTTTTAAATAAACTACTATTTTATTATTAGATTTACTAAACAAGTCAGAAATTCAATGCTAGTTTTGTTGTGAAGCAAAGATATTTAGTTTACCTATTGAGTAAACCAATTTCATGAACCTGGGTTGCTCGGATTGTTTTTTTTTGTGTTCTCTTTATTTTAAAGAATACATTTAGACTTAAATAAATACTAAAAACTTGAAAGAAGTATAAAGAAATTGCACCAAGTTTAATCAGCTTGTTTAATATTTTACGTTGACTGTAAGCAGGTCACATGGACATTATTTGACCTGCTTACTATAACTCGAACTGTCTATCAATTGTATTTTATTTCAAGTGCTATTAAATGGTACAATTTGCACTTCAGTTTCAACTAAACTTTTGTAGGGAATTTTTACGTACATTAGTAGGCCTATATTTGAAAAGGATGTTGATGGTTTTGCTTTAGTGTTTTTATTCCAATACAATAAATTAGCAGCCTCAAATGGCATGTTGCTTAAAATTACCTCTGAACTAAATAAAGTCAATCAATGAAATTTTTTAAGTTACAACAATTCTGCTTGTCTTCAGCGATTTCAACTTGAGCTTATGACACTACTCTTACCTCAATACAAACTCTAGTTGAAGTTTTTGAATGAGTACACTCACGAGGAAAATATTTAAGTTTATTATGTTTAATTTTAAAATATGTTAAAGTTGAATTATGTTTCATTTCAGCAAATTTAACTTGAGCTTATGACACTATTATTAACTCAACAAAAACTCTAGCATGCTTGAAGTTTTTGAATGAGTACACTCATGAGGAAGGAAATTAAAGCAAACACATCCAGTGAAAACCTTTTTTGACCAGAGAATGCTTACAAAAAGAATTGATAACTTGAAAAATTCCCTAGTCTGTTTTTAATCGGACATCATGTTCTATAACAATGTTGACAGGAAACTAAAGAGTTTACTGTCTGAATAATTAGCTGTAGAACTAAATAAATGTTCAACCATCTGGTGAGAACTAGTCCTTCAATTAGGTTCTTAATAAATGCTATGAAAATGTACAAATTGTACAAAATTATTGCTATATGTGATAGATATTGTCGTTTTTTCACCAATGATAGTGGTTTCTGTCTCTCTCTCTCTGTAATAGTAATCTTCCTGTTTCTGAAGTTTCTATTCAGTTAATTTAGGTTAGTTTTGTAAATACAGGTCACAAATTTACCAATATACATTCAGTGTAACTATTTGTCTATTTCAAACTATAGTTTATTGTCAGCAAGTGCTCAATATAGCATATATTACCAGTGTAATATTATGGGTGATTAATTTTCCATTTTATTATTGCTTATATTACTTAAACATGCAGAGTATATCGTCAGTTGCACCTAGTTAAACTATCAGATTTATTTCGATTTGTTATTATTTCTGCTTGTATTACCAACTAAAAAAGTTCATTTAACAAAACATCTTATTATAAGATTATGAGCCTAAAAGGTTGTAAGAGGTTTAAAAGTACAGAAGATGCTTGCGAGGAGCTAATATTGTAATCTAATTAACACTCTTTAGCTGTGATTGATTGTCAGGATTTTGCTATGAACACCAAACAAAACTGTAACATATTCAATATTTTTCATCATTTGGTGCTGAGACATTTTTCGTACACATTTAGCAACAATCATTATAACTTTTATATCATAAAAATTATTAAGCGTTAATTATTATTAAATGTAAATTATGTAAATACTAAGGCATTTACATCATAATTAATGATAAATTAATAGCAAATTAATATGGCTCTTCCCATAGCAAATTACAAATTAATATGGCTCTAATGCAGGGGAATATCCTGTTTATAGATCACTGAGTGGTACGGTGGTAACTTTACTTCAATAACAAAGATACTTGTAGTCTTGCATCTAACCAATTGTATTAAGTGTGAAGGAGTTCTTATTTTTTATGCTAGAACTCTTTTTTTGCTGAAAATAATAAACTGGTGCAGTTCCTTATGGCAAAAACAACAGAGAAACATTGGCTAAAGTCTTAAGGCACTCTTAGCCTGTATTTTCCATTGATAATATATTTATATTTTCGTGTTTATAATTTTTTAATTCCCGCAGTTATCATTTCTGACAAGATTTGTATGTACTTTAGGATTGATTAAAAACGAGAAGCTAGAAACAATTCCACTCATCTACTTATACACATAACTAAGTGCTTGTTTCTGCTGCACTTTTACTACTCGTTAGTTTTAGTAATGATAAATAGTTAATGTAATGTATCATAAGACTTTAAAAAGATATTTGCTGACAGCGATTTATTAACTATTACTTACATGAGACTTTTCTGCTAATTTTTAATAATTTTATGTTTAACTATTTGAATCTACTTAATTAGAAGCTGATAGATTTTCAGTTTTTAAACTTTTAGGAATTTTAAATTTTAGTTTCTAATTATAATAAATTCTAAGTTTTAAAATTAGAATCTAAAATTTACATGAACAACCACTCTCAATTACATGGTTACATGTGAGTTGAATTTGACAGCAGATTTACCAAATTGATTAAATTTTCATTTAGTTGTAATTTATAAATAACATAATAACATTTGTAAGAAATTTTATTCATAACCAATAAACATGCATAATTGAGGTTTTATATGAAACTTGCAAGTTAAACATATAAAAATGGGTCTGTGAATTTACATAAAACTAGCCGAACTGCTTTGATAAGTTCTACCTTTTACATACTAACTAGTTCTGTCTATGTATTAATTTATTCTTCTATCTTATTTGCATACGTATGTATCTTTGGTATATATCTTGGGCTTGATCCCCCTGTTGGTAATTTAAAGTTAATTTGCATTTTTTTACTATTTATTTAACCATTTGAATACTAAGATCTAAAAACTGTGATTTTTAAGAAAAAAAAACAAAATTTCTGAGAGAGGGAACAAATGGGTAAGAAAAAGTCAATATAAAAAATTAACAAGAATTAGCACTCAAAAAGAATTAGCAGAATTCTGCTAATTCTTTAAAATAATTAGCGCTCAAAATCTATGAGTTTGCGGGGGCTAAAAAAAAAATCCAAATCTACCTGTAAGAAAAAGAGATGAAAAAATTATTCGTAATTGTTTACTAAATATCTATTGGAAAAAAATCAAAAGTTTTTCATTTGTGGCAAAGAAAGATTTTGGAACAATAATAGAAGTTTTCTCACACCTAATATTATAAAAAAAATACAATACCATCTTATTATTGAGGTAACCTGAACACAAACACCTTTTGCAGTGGTCAACAGGATATCCTCATGAGGTCATCACTATGAAACACCATTGCTACACATTTGGGTAATGTAGCTCATCAGGAGGAAAAGTCAAGATACCAGAACTTTATGTTGCATACTTTGCTTTCTGTTACATTATACAGAACTTTAATAACTAGAACATCACATTGAAAATTCAATGGAAAATTAAATAACATCACAATTTAAATTGAAATATAGTTCTTATAAATAATTATAATAATGAATTTTCATAGCACGTTAATAATTATTAAGTGTGAAAATTAAAAATGCCTGAAAAATCAGCTGCTTCAAATTATCTCAGAAGTTTTAAACATTTAAAAATATGAAAGGTTGCAGAAAGTTTTAAATCATACAAATTTTAAGTAGAAAGAGTACATAGAATGAAAATCATGAAACTGTCTTATTTATTGTATATATATACTAGAAAAAACAGTTTTATTTTTAAAATGCTTTCGCGAACATTCTATACAAATCAAAAGAGCAATAAAAGTGCACTGGTGATAAATCATGAAATGTAGAAATCAGTGTTGTGAGTGATTTTGTTGAGAGAGCACAACTACTAGCACAACTCTGGTGCTTACCAGTCATTCAGCTCTGACTGCTGCTCTATCCAGATGTGAGTATTGTAAAAATTCAACCATATTTAAGTCTAATACTTTAATGTTTTTTTTTTTTTCAAAGTTCAGTAGCTTAGTTTTTGTTATGAATTGAGTTCTTAAAATAATAAAGTCAAAAAGCCCTTGGCAAGGGAAGACAAAGCTTACAACCTAAGTTATTATTTAGGAACTTCAAGAGTTTATTGATATTGTACACCAGAATGGCTTCATCAATAAGCTCTCCATCTTTGTGTAGGAATCAATATTGTACTAGACGCAACCACAGAATTGTGTATTAAACGTAAGTGAAGATGTTAAATACATCCTACTAATAGTTTGAGACTAGCAGTGTTTTTTATCGTGTGTCTAAGCAGAGCACTATGAAAGTTAAGAAAACTTTGAAAAGGAAAATGAGCACAGGGTTTTTATATTTCATGTAAAACTTTTGCTTATCAAAAAGAAATTTAAATACTTGGCAAAAGAAGACAGCTCAATTCAAAAAATTCCCTTGTCTGGAGAAATGATGTAAGTTTTGCTGATGCACTTATGACTGACACTTAGTAATTATTAAATCAGTCAAATACTCCCTCCGATTAATGTTGGAAATTTGTTAATGGATAGTAAAGTATGGTATCTGAAATATTTTGCTTTTGCACTTTCATGTATAAATTTCAATGAATATTTAGCAAAATATTATTGATATGCCTTTAATTGAAGAGGATATCACGTTTATAAATTACCGAATGGTACGTATATGGTGAGTTTACCTCAACAATAAAAATGGTATTGTATTTGGCCAATCGTAATGAGTATGAGGAAATTCTTATTTTTTATGTTGGTATTCTTTTTTCCCACAAATGACTAATTGTGGTGGTTTTTCTTGCAAAAACAGCAAAGAAATATCGGCTTAAGATTATAAGCATGAATTAGCCAAAGTTATTTTCTCAACTGATACACTTACGAAGCTGAGTTTAAAACTTGTGTAAAAATAAAATATCCATGTAGCATATCTACATATATTTAAAGTGCTGGATTAAGCATTAAACATAAAAATAAGTGGTAATCAGTAGTACTGTCATCATGTTGACAACATTTCAGAGCAAACAATTATAAATAATTACTGATAGTTTTGAACTCCAGCTGATATTCAGCGAAGAGAAATTATTACTGCATTCAAAGCTGGTGACTAGGTTCAAAAATTATTTAAACAAAAATACGGTGTTACATGCAATTCTTATCGATTATAACTGAGTTTTCATTATATTTAAATAATACTAAGTTTACAGTCATTGTTTTGCTAATGTCAACTTAGATGGTGCTTTTGAAAAATTTTAAACATTATGACCCAGCGATGAAGTTAAAATTGGTTAATAAGGTTAAATTTTACAAAGATTTTCAGAATATTTACATATTTGATAATTTATAATTTCAAACAAATCATTACTGCGGGTGTACGTCGAAGCAAAGATTTTGCTGTTTTATTTCAATTTAAGTATGCAACAACTCTAACCATTACACATTCAAAATATGTATAGGAAAAATATAAAAAAAAGATATTAGAAGGTTATAATAAAAAAACTTTTAAGGCAACATCATCAATTTTATAGCATTTTTCAAACATCTTTCAAGCATTTATGAAATTTTTCAGAACCTACATAAAATAAATTAACCCAATAATTAATATTCAAAGAAGTATATTTTGTAAAACGTTTGCTTATTAAAATGTTTTTTTTTTACAAAAAAGACTTATATAAAAAAAATCTAAATTTTAGGAAGCTTCTGGATACACTTAGAAGGAAAATAAAGCGTACTGCTCATTTTTTGTACAGTAAACTTGGTACTTGTACATGACTGAACTGCTCATTTTTTATGGTTTCATGATTTTAGTGTCAAAATTGATATCAATTTAAAATGCTTAAAAGGCTTGTGAATAAAAAGGTACCAAATAGCTGCAGCACTAAAGTTGATTGCTAAATAAATCAACAAAGATGAATAAAGTTACAAAGAAAACATGGTACATAAGGCTCATACTGATACAACCGCTCGTACATTTATAGTCAGTTGTAGCAGAATACAAGTCGTGCTAGTTATTTCTCTAGTAATTAACTAGTGACTAAAATGGTCTCTGATAAATGAGTCTGAGCTGAGTCATTAACAGCGGTCAGTGAGTGTCTACAATTAGTAACGGTATGAATCAATTTGTAGGTTTTGTAAGGAGTTTAAGCATAGAGCTTATCAATGTACGCAGTAATCTTTGTTTTTACAAAACACTGTAAACATTTTCAGGTCTCTCAAAGTTCCATGAATTTTAGTGTTGAAATCAATTACAGCTCAAAAGGAGCAAAATTTCATTTGGGTAAATACAATAGTACTAAGTAGCACTAGGTTAGCTTGTAAAAACTTGAGCATTACTATCGAAGGCTGTATTCATGTTAATGAACATTGATTAACCTTACTATGGTTCTATATTTAAAACATTTCAATTGTATTCTTGTACATGTAAGTTATGTTAACTAGTAACAAATCACCATAAACAAATTTCTAGCTCAGCCACATGTTCTCTTTATAGAGTACAGAATTTCCTTTGGCAAGTCTACCTCAAGAATATCTATAGCATTGTATTTGCTCCATTCCATCAGACTAGGAGTTATTTTTGTAGGAGTTATCATTTGTCACAAAAAGTAGGTGGCTGTGGTTGTTTCTTGCAACAAGGTTATACAAAACCAGTTGAAAAAGGTTAACGTTATATTCAACTACAGAACACTTTGTCGCCCTTTATCTAACAACATGTTTAGGATTCAAATGCTTTTCTATTTGCGCATTCATCCTTTCTAAAACCCTTCATAAAAACTTCAGTTAAACTTTTAGCCTATTTCTTTTAAATTAAATATCAACTGTCCTGTCAGTATTATTGAATTAGACAACGAGTGAAAGTGTAAAGTATTAGATATGACTATAAAATAGTAAAAAGTAAGAACTTGTATGCTGATAAAACAATGCACAGTAAAAAATTGATAGCAGTAATTATGTAATCTGCTTAAAAATTACTACTTTAAGTTGTTAAAAAGAAAAACCATTTTCATTTTCACTAACCAACTTTTTTAAATAAACTACTATTTTATTATTAGATTTACTAAACAAGTCAGAAATTCAATGCTAGTTTTATTGTGAAGCAAAAATATTTAGTTTACCTATTGAGTAAACCAATTTGATGAACCTGGGTTGCTCGCATTGTTTTTTTTGTGTTCTCTTTATTTTAAAGAATACATTTAGACTTAAATAAATACTAAAAACTTGAAAGAAGTATAAAGAAATTGCGCCAAGTTTAATCAGCTTGTTTAATATTTTACGTTGACTGTAAGCAGGTCACATGGACATTATTTGACCTGCTTACTATAACTCGAACTGTCTATAAATTGTATTTTATTTCAAGTGCTATTAAATGGTACAATTTGTCATTCAGTTTCAACTAAACTTTTGTAAGGAATTTTTACGTACATTAGTAGGCCTATATTTGAAAAGGATGTTGATGGTTTTGCTTTAGTGTTTTTATTCCAATACAATAAATTAGCAGCCTCAAATGGCATGTTGCTTAAATTTACCTCTGAACTAAATAAAGTCAATCAATGAAATTTTTTAAGTTACAACAATTCTGCTTGTCTTCAGCGATTTCAACTTGAGCTTATGACACTACTCTTACCTCAATACAAACTCTAGCGTACTTGAGGTTTTTGAATGAGTACACTCATGAGGAAAATATTTAAGTTTATTATGTTTAATTTTAAAATATGTTAAAGTTGAATTATGTTTCATTTCAGCAAATTTAACTTGAGCTTATGACACTATTATTAACTCAACAAAAACTCTAGCATGCTTGAAATTTTTGAATGAGTACACTCATGAAGAAGGAAATTAAAGCAAACACATCCAGTGAAAACGTTTTTTGACCAGAGAATGCTTACAAAAAGAATTGATAACTTGAAAAATTCCCTAGTCTGTTTTTAATCGGACATCATGTTCTATAACAATGTTGACAGGAAACTAAAGAGTTTACTGTCCAAATAATTAGCTGTAGAACTAGATAAATGTTCAACCATCTGGTGAGAACTGGTCCTTCAATTAGGTTCTTAATAAATGCTATGAAAATGTACAAATTGTACAAAATTATTGCTATATGTGATAGATATTGTCGTTTTTTCACCAATGATAGTGGTTTCTGTCTCTCTCTCTAATAGTAATCTTCCTGTTTCTGAAGTTTCTATTCAGTTAATTTAGGTTAGTTTTGTAAATATAGGTCACAAATTTACCAATATACATTCAGTGTAACTATTTGTCTATTTCAAACTATAGTTTATTGTCAGCAAGTGCTCAATATAGCATATATTACCAGTGTAATATTATGGGTGATTAATTTTCCATTTTATTATTGCTTATATTACTTAAACATGCAGAGTATATCGTTAGTTGCACCTAGTTAAACTATCAGATTTATTTCGATTTGTTATTATTTCTGCTTGTATTACCAACTAAAAAAGTTCATTTAACAAAACATCTTATTATAAGATTATGAGCCTAAAAGGTTGTAAGAGGTTTAAAAGTACAGAAGATGCTTGCGAGGAGCTAATATTGTAATCTAATTAACACTCTTTAGCTGTGATTGATTGTCAGGATTTTGCTATGAACACCAAACAAAACTGCAACATATTCAATATTTTTCATCATTTGGTGCTGAGACATTTTTCGTACACATTTAGCAACAATCATTATAACTTTTATGTCATAAAAATTATTAAGCGCTAATTATTATTAAATGTAAATTATGTAAATACTAAGGCATTAACAACATAATTAATGATAAATTAATAGCAAATTACTATGGCTCTTCCCATAGCAAATTACAATTTAATATGGCTCTAATGCAGGGGAATATCCTGTTTATAGATCACTGAGTGGTACGGTGGTAACTTTACTTCAATAACAAAGATACATGTAGTTTTGCATCTAGCCAATCGTATTAACTGTGAAGGAGCTCTTATTTTTTATGCTAGAACTCTTTTTTTGCTGAAAATAATAAACTGGTGCAGTTCCTTATTGCAAAAACAACAGAGAAACATTGGCTAAAGTCTATAGGCACTCTTAGCCTGTATTTTCCATTGATAATATATTTATATTTTCGTGTTTATAACTTTTTAATTCCCGCAGTTATCATTTCTGACAAGATTTGTATGTACTTTAGGATTGATTAAAAACGAGAAGCTAGAAACAATTCCACTCATCTACTTATACACATAACTAAGTGCTTTTTTCTGCTGCACTTTTACTACTCGTTAGTTTTAGTAATGATAAATAGTTAATGTAATGTATCATAAGACTTTAAAAAGCTATTTGCTGACAGCGATTTCTTAAATATTACTTACATCAGACTTTTCTGCTAATTTTTAATAATTTTATGGTTAACTATTTGAATCTACTTAATTGGAAGCTGATAGATTTTCAGTTTTTAAACTTTTAGGAATTTTAAATTTTAGTTTCTAATTATAATAAATTCTAAGTTTTAAAATTAGAATCTAAAATTTACATGAACAACCACTTTCAATTACATGGTTACATGTGAGTTGAATTTGACAGCAGATTTACCAAATTGATTAAATTTTCATTTAGTTGTAAATTATAAATAACATAATAATATTTGTAAGAAATTTTATTCATAACCAATAAACATGCATAATTGAGGTTTTATATGAAACTTGCAAGTTAAACATACAAAAATGGGTCTGTGAATTTACATAAAACTAGCCGAACTGCTTTGATAAGTTCTACCTTTTACATACTAACTAGTTCTGTCTATGTATTAATTTATTCTTCTATCTTATTTGCATACGTATGTATCTTTGGTATATATCTTGGGCTTGATCCCCCTGTTGGTAATTTAAAGTTAATTTGCATTTTTTTACTATTTATTTAACCATTTGAATACTAAGATCTAAAAACTGTGATTTTTAAGAAAAAAAAACAAAATTTCTGAGAAAGGGAACAAATGGGTAAGAAAATGTCAATATAAAATATTAACAAGAATTAGCGCTCAAAAATAATTAGCAGAATTCTGCTAATTCTTTAAAAGAATTAGCGCTCAAAATCTATGAGTTTGCGGGGGCTAAAAAAAAATCCAAATCTACCTGTAAGAAAAAGAGATGAAAAAATTATTCGTAATTGTTTACTAAATATCTATTGGAAAAAAATCAAAAGTTTTTCATTTGTGGCAAAGAAAGATTTTGGAACAATAATAGAAGTTTTCTCACACCTAATATTATAAAAAAATACAATACCATCTTATTATTGAGGTAACCTGAACACAAACACCTTTTGCAGTGGTCAACAGGATATCCTCATGAGGTCATCACTATGAAACACCATTGCTACACATTTGGGTAATGTAGCTCATCAGGAGGAAAAGTCAAGATACCAGAACTTTCTGTTGCATACTTTGCTTTCTGTTACATTATACCGAACTTTAATAACTAGAACATCACATTGAAAATTCAATGGAAAATTAAATAACATCACAATTTAAATTGAAATATAGTTCTTATAAATAATTATAATAGTGAATTTTCATAGCACGTTAATAATTATTAAGTGTGAAAATTAAAAATGCCTGAAAAATCAGCTGCTTCAAATTATCTCAGAAGTTTTAAACATTTAAAAATATGAAAGCTTGCAGAAAGTTTTAAATCATACAAATTTTAAGTAGAAAGAGTACATAGAATGAAAATCATGAAACTGTCTTATTTATTGTATATATATACTAGAAAAAACAGTTTTATTTTTAAAATGCTTTCGCGAACATTCTATACAAATCAAAAGAGCAATAAAAGTGCACTGGTGAGAAATCATGAAATGTAGAAATCAGTGTTGTGAGTGATTTTGTTGAGAGAGCACAACTACTAGCACAACTCTGTTGCTTACCAGTCATTCAGCTCTGACTGCTGCTCTATCCAGATGTGAGTATTGTAAAAATTCAACCATATTTAAGTCTAATACTTTAATGCTTTTTTTTTCAAAGTTCAGTAGCTTAGTTTTTGTTATGAATTGAGTTCTTAAAATAATAAAGTCAAAAAGCCCTTGGCAAGGGAAGACAAAGCTTACAACCTAAGTTATTATTTAGAAACTTCAAGAGTTTATTGATATTGTACACCAGAATGGCTTCATCAATAAGCTCTTCATCTTTGTGTAGGAATCAATATTGTACTAGATTCAACCACAGATTTGTGTACTAAACGTAAGTGAAGATGTTAAATACCTCCTACTAGTAGTTTGAGAATAGCGGGGTTTTTTATCGTGTGTTTAAGCAAATCACGACGAAAGTTAAGAGAACTTTGAAAAAAAAATGAGCACAAGGGTTTTTATATTTCATATAAAATTTTTGCTTGTCAAAAAGATATATAAATACTTGCAAAAGAGGACAATTCAATTCAAAAAATTCCCTTGTTTGGAGAAATGGTGTAACTTTTGCTGATGCACTCATGACTAAGACTTAGTAATTATTAAATCAATCAAATACTCTGTCTAATGTTGGAAATTTGTTAATGAATAGTAAAGTATGGTATCTGAAATATTTTGCTTTTGCACTTTTATGTATAAATTATAATGAATATTTAGCAAAATATTATTGATATGCCTTTAATTGAAGAGGATATCCTGTTTATAAATCACTGAATGGTACGTATATGGTGAGTTTACCTCAACAATGAAAATTATATTGTATTTGGCCAATCGCAATGAGTGTGAGGAAATTCTTATTTTTTATGTTGGTATTCTTTTTTTTCCACAAATGAGTAATTGTGGTGGTTTTTTTTGCAAAAGAAGCAGAGAAATATCGGCTTAAGATTATAGGCAGGAATTAGCCAAAGTTGTTTTCTCAACTGATACACTTACAAAGCTGAGTTTAAAACTTGTGTAAAAATAAAATATCCATGTAGCATATTTACATATATTTAAAGTGCTGGATTAAGCATTAAACATAAAAATAAGTAGTAATCAGTAGTACTGTCATCGAGTTGACAACATTTCATAGGAAACAATTATAAATACATGTAATTATTGACAGCTTTGAACTCCAGCTGATATTTAGCGGAAAGAAATTATTACTGCATTCAAAGCTGGTGACCAGGTTAAAAAATTGTTTAAACAAAAATACGGTGTTACATGTAATTCTTTTTGATTATAACTGTGTTTTCATAATACTTAAATAATACTAAGTTTACAGTCAATGTTTTGCTAATATCAACTTGGATGGTGCTTTGAAAATTTTTAAACATTGTGACCCAGCGATGAAAGGGGTTAAATTTTACAAAGATATTCAGAATATTTACATATTTGATAATTTATAATCTCAAACCAATCATTACTGCGGAAGCACGTCGAGGCAAAGAGTTTGCTGTTTTATTTCAAATTAAGTATGCAACAACTCTAACCATTACACATTCAAAATATATGTAAGAAAAATATAAAAAAATATATTACAAGGTTACATTAAAAAACTTTTAAGGCAAGATCATCAATTTTATAGCATTTTTCATACACCTTTCAAGCATTTATGAAAGTTTCAGAACATACATGAAATAACTTAACCTAATAATTAATATTCAAAGAAATATATTTTGTAAAACGTTTGCTTATTAAAATGTTATTTTTTTCTACAAAAAATACTTATATAAAATTAATCTAATTTTTGGGAAGCTTCTGGATACACTTAGAATGATAATAAAGCGTGTAGTAAACTTGGTACCAGTACAGGATTGAACTGCTCATTTTTTGTACATTTCATGATTTTAGTGTCAAAGTTGACATCATTTTGAAATGCTTGAAAGGCTTGTGAATAAAAAGGTACCATACAGCTGCAGCACTAAAGTTGATTGCTAAATAAATCAACAAAGATGAATAAAGTTACAGAGAAAAAATGGTACATAAGGCTCATGCTGATACAACAGTCTGTACATTTATAATAGTTAGTTGTAGCAGAATACAAATCGTGCTAGTTGTTACTCTAGTAATTAACCAGTGACTAAAACGGTCTCTAATAAATGATTCTGAGCTGAGCCATTAACAGTGGTCAGTGGCTGTCTACAATTAGTAACTGTATGAACCAAATTATAAGTTTTGTAAGGAGTTTAATCATAGAGCTCATCAAAGTACGCAGTAATCTTTATTTTTACAAAACACTGTAAAAATTTTCAGGTACCTCAAAGTTCCATGAATTTTAGTGTTGAAATCAACTACAGCTTAAAAGGAGCAAAATTTCATTTGGGTTAATACAATAGTACTAAGTAGCACTAGGTTAGCTTGTAAAAACTTAAGCATTGCTATCAAAGGCTATATTCACGTTATTAAACATTGTTTTACCTTACTATTGTTCTAAATTTAAAATATTTCAATTGTATTCTTGTTAGTTATGTTAACTAGTAACAAATCACCATAAACAAAGTTCTAGCTCAGCCGCATGTTCTCCTTATAGAGTACAGAATTTTCCTTTGGCAAGTCTACCTCAAGAATATCTATAGCGTTGTAGTTGCTCCATTCTATCAGGCTAGGAGTTGTTTTTGTAGGAGTTATCCTTTGTCACAAACAGTAGGTGGCTGTGGTTGTTTCTTGCAACAAGGTTATACAAAACCAGTTAAAAAAGGTTAACATTATATTCAACTACAGAACTTCTTGTTGCCCTTTCTCCAACAACATGTTTAGGATTCAAATGCTTTTCTATTTGCTCATTTATCCTTTCTGAAACCTTTCATGAAAAATTCAGTTAAACTTTTAGCCTAATTCTTTTAAATTAAATATAAACTGCCCTGCCAGTATTATTGATTTAGACACTGTGTGAAAGTGTAAAATATTAGATAAGACTATAAAATAGTAAAAAGTAAGGACTTGTATGCTGACAAAACAATGCACAGTAAAAAATTGATACCAGTAATTACGTAATCTGCTTAAAAATTACTACTTTAAGTTGTTAAAAAGAAAAACCGTTTTCATTTTCATTAACCACCTTTTTTAAATAAACTACTATTTTATTATTAGATTTACTAAACACAAGTCAGAAATTCAATGCTAGTTTTGTTGTGAAGCAAAGATATTTAGTTTACCTATTGAGTAATCCAATTTCATGAACCTGGGTTGCTCGCATTGTTTTTTTTGTGTTCTCTTTATTTTAAAGAATACATTTAGACTTAAATAAATACTAAAAACTTGAAAGAAGTATAAAGAAATTGCACGAAGTTTAATCAGCTTGTTTAATATTTTTCTTTGACTGTAAGCAGGTCACATGAAGATTATGTGACCTGCTTACTATAACTCGAACTGTCTATCAATTGTATTTTATTTCAAGTGCTATTAAATAGTACAATTTGTACTTCAGTTTCAACTAAACCTTTGTAGGGAATTTTTACATACTGTACATTAGTAGGCCTATATTTGAAAAGGATGTTGATGGTTTTGCTTTAGGGTTTTTATTCCAATACAATAAATTAGCTGCCTTAAATGGCATGTTGCTTAAATTTACCTCTGAACTAAATAAAGTCAATCGTTGAAATTTTTTAAGTTACAACCATTCTGCTTGTCTTCATCGGTTTCAACTTGAGCTTATGACACTACTCTTACCTCAATACAAACTCTGGCCGACTTGAAGTTTTTGAATGAGTACACTCATGAGGAAAAGATTTAAGTTTATTATGTTTAATTTCAAAATATGTTAAAGTTGAATTATGTTTCATTTCAGCAAATTTAACTTGAGCTTATGACACTATTATTAACTCAACAAAAACTCTAGCATGCTTGAAGTTTTTGAATGAGTAGACTCATGAGAAAGGAAATTTAAGCAAACACGTCCAGTGAAAACCGTTTTTGACAAGGGAATGCTTACAAAAAGAATTGATAACTTGAAAAATTCCCTAGTCGGTTTTTAATCAGACATCATGTTCTATAACAATGTTGACAGGAAACTAAAGAGTTTACTGTCTGAATAATTAGCTGTAGAACTAGATAAATGTTCAACCATCTGGTAAGAACTGGTCCTTCAATTAGGTTCTTAATAAATGCTATGAAAATGTACAAATTGTACAAAACTATTGCTATATGTGAAAGATATTGTCGTTTTTTTCACCAATGATAGTGGTTTCTGTCTCTCTCTCTCTAATAGTAATCTTCCTGTTTCTGAAGTTTCTACTCAGTTAATTTAGGTTAGTTTTGTAAATATAGATCACAAATTTACCAATATACATTCAGTGTAACTATTTGTCTCTTTCAAACTATAGTTTATTGTCAGCAAGTGCTCAATGTAGCATATATTACCAGTGTAATAATATGGATGATTAATTTTCCATTTTATTATTGCTTATATTACTTAAACATGAAGAGTATATCGTTAGTTGCACCTAGTTAAACTATCAGATTTATTTCGATTTGTTATTATTTCTGTTTGTATTACCAATTAAAAATGCTCATTTAAAAAAACATCTTATTATAAGATTATGAGCCTAAAAGGTTGTAAGAGGTGTAAAAGTACAGAAGATGCTTGCGAAAAGCTAATATTGTAATCTAATTAACACTCTTTAGCTGTAATTGGTTGTCAGGATTTTGCTATGAACACCAAACAAAACTGCAACATATTCAATATTTTTCATCATTTGGTGCTGGGACATTTTTCTTACACATTTAGCAACAATCAGTATAACTTTTATATCATAAAAATTATTAAGCGCTAATTATTATTAAACGTAAATTATGTAAATACTAAGGCATTTACATCATAATTAATGATAAATTAATAGCAAACTACTATGGCTCTTCCCATAGCAAATTACAAATTAATATGGCTCTAATGCAGGGGAATATCCTGTTTATAGATCACTGAGTGGTACGGTGGTAAGTTTACCTCAACAATAAAGATACATGTAGTCTTGCATCTAGCCAATCATATTAAGTGTGAAGGAGTTCTTATTTTTTATGCTAGAACTCTTTTTTTGCTGAAAATGATAAACTGGTGCAGTTCCTTATTGCAAAAACAACAGAAAAACATTGGCTAAAGTCTATAGGCACTCTTAGCCTGTATTTTTCATTGATAATATATTTATATTTTCGTGTTTATAATTTTTTAATTTCCTCAGTTATCATTTCTGACAAGATTTGTATGTTCTTTAAGCTTGATTAAATACGAGAAGCTAGAAACAATTCCACTCATCTACTTATACACATAACTAAGTGCTTGTTTCTGCTGCACTTTTACTACTAGTTTGTTTTATTAATTCCAAATAGGTAATGTAATGTATCATAAGACTTTAAAAAGCTTTTTGCTGACACAGCGAATTCTTAACTATTACTTACATGAGACTTTTCAACTAATTTTTCATTATTTTATGTTTAACTATTTGAATCTATTTAATTGGAAGCTGATAGCTTTTCAGTTTTTAAACTTTTAGGAGTTTTAAATTTTAGCTTTTAATTATAATAAATTCTAATTTTTAAAACTAGAATCTAAAATTTACATGAACAAGTACTCTCAATTACATGGTTACGTGTGAGTTGAAATTGGCAGTAGTTTTATCATTTGGTTAAATTTTCATTTAGTTGTAATTTATAAATAACCTAATAATAACATTTGTAAGAAATTTTATTCATAACGAATAAACGTGCATAATTGAGGTTTTATATGAGACTTGCGAGTTAAACATATAAAAATGGGTCTGTGACTTTACATAAGACTAGCTGAACTGCCTTGATAAGTTCTACCTTTTACATACTAACATTAATTCTGTCTTTGTATTAATTTATTATTCTATCTTATCTGCATACGTATGTATCTTTGGTATATATCTTGGGCTTACTTTCCCTGTTGGTAATTTAAAGTTAGTTTACGTTTTCGTACCATTTATTTAACCATTTGAATATTAAGATCTAAAAGCTGTGATTGTAGAAAGAAAAACATAAATTCTTGTAGCATGTCAAAGTTTACATCTCAAATTTTACACAAATTATTTAAGTGTAAATTGACAACAAGCGATAATAGACTGTATTTGATGATCATGCAAATAGATGATATAGCATGGGAAACTATTTGTAAGCCAAATTTGAAATGATCTTGTATTATGGTCTTTTTATTTCTTTAAATTTATTACAAAACTAAAACTTATAAATACAAAGGCTTTCTGCCAAAAATGTAACCTTTCAAAATATTTAGAGATTACCTACATCAGGTCCCAGCATTGCTGGCCTCTTTTACCAGTTCAACCAAAGACTGCTAATTTCAACTTTTTAATAAGGAACTAATTGAAAAAAATTTGAACATAGTGGAAGATTTTTCAACTGGAAAATTAAAACAACAGGTAATACACAATTTAGTACCAAAAAGGAATATGTACGACAAATGTTAAAAGTAAATCTTTCTATTATTGCACAATAAACAGCGTGAGGTAGTTTCAACCCTCGGGATATTTTTTTAGATATTTTATGTTGTTGTAAAGCTATAGAAAATTGTTTGCGCATCATTATAATGCATCTTAAATGCAAATGTTATTATTTATTATAGATAGTAAATCAGTAAGTGGTACGCGACAACTTGTTTTAGTTTTTTTCACATTTCATGGTTTTTAGTGTTTAATTTAATACAATTAAAAGAAGGATTAATAGGCTTGTAAAAAAGAATAAAAATATCAGATGTTTGCAGAACCAAACTTGCTTTATAAATAAGTTAATTAAAGTGTAAAATGTTTACAGTAAACATCATACATAAGTTACATACGCATACAACGACTCAAACATTCATAGTCAGTTGTAGTAGAATATAACTATTACTATTTACCAGTGTACATGTAGTACTATTAACTAGTACAACACTACTGACTAGTGTAGGTGAGTAAAGGGAACTATCATGGGATGAACGTTCAAATGCTAGTGATTGTCTGTCACTAATGACTGTATAAAGCTACTTTTTGGAAAGTATTCTAACCATAAACATGATTATCATATACAGGATACACATTTTACAAATACTAGTACAGAATGAAACCCTCAAGTTTTCCAAAACTCATGATTTTTAGTATTCAAACTAAAGCCATTTAAAAGGAATTAATATTCTTTTAAACAAATAGAGAAGTATTATATGTAATTAGCATCGAGTTAGCTTGTAAAAACTTAAACATTTCTATTGAAAGCTGTATTTACAGGGTCAAACATTGATCATATTTACTATTGTTCTAAACACAAACACTCAATTTTGTAAATTAAAACTTTGTTGTAAATTAAACCTATTAGTAACAAATCAACACACATTTTAGCTAAAACTTTGTTTATTTAAGTTTATAAATTACAGAATGTGGTTACGGTAACATTACCTTGACAATAGTTATAGCTTTGTAATTGTCCAATTCTATCAGGATATAAATTGTTTTTTCTAGTAGGAGTTATCCTTCGTCACAAATATTAGATAGCTGCTTATTAATGAAAACTTTTTAAATTTAAAGTAAGTTGGCTAAAAGTGGATTTTTAGTCAACTCACTTTAAACTAAATATAGAATATCCTGTCAGTACAATTGAATGCTTGCCTACTCGACAATGTGATACTATTTTAGTGCACAAGGTAGGACTATCAGAGTAACAATAAATATATTCTTGTATGTTGACTTAAACGTGATAAAAATGCTGCGCATAACTGAGCAAAATAATTATTTTATAAATTATTCACTCTGTTTAAAAATTTACTAGCAAAAATTATAATCATTACTGCTTTAATAAGCCGCTGAAGTTAAAGGTACTGTTGATTTTTCTTCTTGTAACTTTTCAACTATAAATATTATTTTGCCATAACATTCACAGAATGTAAATCAAAAACTCAATACAATACATTTGAGACACAATGAATTTCAAATTAAGTACATTATTAGTTAAGTATAATTAATTATAGTACACGTAATTAAATTAATGCAATGAAATTTTGCTACTAGTACAGTTTTCATTTGTGTTTTTTTTCACAATGAAGGAAAAAACTTGTAAAAGTTTAGATTATTCTCAACTGAATTGATCTTGTTTAATGCTTCCGTCTGAATATAAAAGTCACCTGGTTCGAATTGTAATTCTGTGGTTAATTTTTGTACATATTGGTATATATGAATATGACATTCATGTTTTTATTTCTTTGTTTATATTTCAATGGTAAAGTTAAACTTTTACAAGGACACTCAGATTATTTACAGATTTAATAATTTATGATCACAAGTGGTTTCATTATATGTGGTTTCAATTTGGTTACATTATATTTCAACAACACTAACTTTACATGCTTTGTTTTGCTGATATATAGCTTTGATGGCGCTTTTGAAAACTTTCAAGCATTATGAACATGGTGATGAAGTGGGTAATGTTTAAATTTTACAAAGATACTCTGAGTATTTACATATTTGATAATGTATGATTTCAAGCCGATCAATACTGTTGAAGTATGTCAAGGCAGAGAATTTGCTGTATTTTACAATATGGTAGATCTCTAGCGAGCAGTTTCCACAAAGTGATTTTGTATTAGCTATAGGGTAAGAATTGAAGCATGATCCCATGATGAAATACCTGTACTTTAAGTATAAAACTGCTCCACCATTAAACTTTCAAAAAATTGAAAAGGATATTAGAAAGTTGTATTACTAGAAGCTGTTAGGCAAGCTCAATATTTCATAAAAGTTTCCTGACATCTTTCAATCATTTATGGAGGTTTTGAAAACTTACATAAAATAGATTAATTTATTAATTATTATTAAAAGAAGGATATTTTTGTAAAACCTTTGTTTATCAAAAGATTATTATTTCTCTACAAAAAATACATATAAAATAAAACGTCTAACTTTTAGGAAGAGTTTGAAAACATTTGAAAACAAATTAAGGTGTTTAAGTAAACATGGTACCAGTACTTGACTGAAGTGCTTATTTTATGTATGGCTCATGATGTTAGTGTCATTTAATTTTTATTTATAAAGAGCTAAGGTTTTTGTGAGCAAATATAATAGTAGTATTTAGCACTGATTTAGCTGGTAAAAACTTATGGACTACTATTCAAGACTGTATTTACTGTAATACACATTGATTAGCTTTAATATCGTTCTAAACTTAAAACACTTCAATTTTATTTATTCAAATTTGTATTATTATCTATACTACTAACAAATGACCAAAAACAAGTTCTAGTTTAATTGCTTGTCCTGTTTACGCAGTACAAAAGTTTTTCTATGGCATTACTACCTCAAAACTGTCTATAGCATTGTAGTCACTTTTTCCATCGGGATAATAGTGTTTTTAGTAGGAGTTGTCCTTTGTCACAAACGCTAAATGGCTGTGGTTGTTTCTTACAGCAGGATTCTACAAAAGCGGTTGATCAAGTTAGGCAAGAAATATTTAAAAACAAAACTGTTTATCTAGCTTCTTTCAACAACATGTTCAGATTTATTCTCTTTTTGTGTTAAAATGCTTTTCAATGTGCAAATTTATCCTTTCTGAAACCTTTCATGAAAATTTTCCATGAATTTTTAGCTTATTTATTTTAAACCAAATATAAAAGTAAAAGTAAAACTAAAAACTATAACTATAAAAACTATAAACTAAAATATAAAGTATGAGTGAATTAGACAATGTTGTAAAGGTTTAGAGCAAATGATAGAATTAGGAAAATAGTAAAAAAGTATACACTTGTATGCTCACAACACATCGCACAGTAAAAAGTTTAATACCCGTAATTATATACTCTGCCTCGAAATTCCTACTTTTAATTGTTAAAGTCCAAATACAGTTAATTTTTATTCCTTACATTTTAGGTATAACTGTTATTTTATTATTATTTCTTCTAACTGCGAATTGAAAACTAAAAGCTACACATTCTGTGAAGCGAAAAATTTTAGTTTACCAATGTAGAAATCTAATTTCATGAAACCGTGTTGGTCGTATTGTTTTTTTTGTGTTTTCTTTAATTTAAAGAAGGCTTTTTTATTTTAGTGGATGATAAAAAACTGTAAAAAATATAAACTACTTGCAAATAATTTAATCAGCATGTTTAATATTTTTGGTTGGCTGTAAAAGTCACATAAGATTTATGCGAGTCGTCTCACATAGTTTAAACTGTTCTTCAAGTACACCTAAATTAAAGTACAATTAAAATGGTTGCAATTGTATTTCAGTTTCAATTGTACTTTTTGAAGCATTCTCACATAGGATACATTGGTATATTTAAATAGGATTTTGAAGGTTTTGTTTTATAAAATTCTATTGAAATACAATCACTTAGCAGTGTTAAAGAGCATGTTGCTAAAGTTTACCTCTAAACTAAATATAGTCATGTGTTGACAGACTTTAAAAGACAAAAAATTTAATTGCTTTCAACAATTTCAACTTGAGCTCATGACACAATTATTACCTCAACAAAAACTCTAGCATACTTGAAGTTTTTGAATGAGTACACTCATGAGGAAAAGATTTAAGCAAACACATCAAATAAAAATCTGTGTTAACCAGAGAATTATTACAAAAAATGATACCCTAAAAATTTCTCCAAACTGCTCATATTCGGACAGGATAATCTATCAAAAAGCTGACTGGGAATCAAGAGAGTTTACTGTCTAAATAATTAGCATCAGAACTAAATAAATCTTCAGCCATCTGGCAAGAGCCTGATCTTCAATTAACTTAGTAAGAAAGTTTATGCAATTGTACGAATTGTACCAAATTGATGCTATATATGATACATATCGTTGTTTTGGACCAATGATAAAGAATTATCTCTCTATACCTAATAGCAATATCCCTGTTTCTGAGGTTAGTACTTAGCTTTTATTAGGTTAGTTTTGTAAATATAGGTCACACTTTTACAAATATGCATTCAGTCTAACTATTTATCTGTATGCAAATATACTCTATCATCAGCGGGTATATAAAAATGCATCTAATAGCAATGAAATACAGATGATTAATTTTTCTTTTTTATTAGTGCTTATGTTACTATGATATGCATATTATATTGTTAGTTGCAATTAGTTAAAACCATCAGATTTATTTATGTTTGTATTAATAAATAAAAAACTCAATCAACAACCTTTTTACTATCAGATTATGAGCCAAGGTGTAAAATTACGAAAGATACTTGCGAGAAGCTAATATTGTAAATCAAATACCACATCTTAGCTGTGATTGATTGTCAGGATTATGCTAAGAACTCCAAATAAAACTGCAAAATTTTGAATATTTTGTCATTGTTTGATGGTGAGTCATTATACATACATATTTCCGACAATCAGTATAACTTTTATATTGCAAAAAATTATAAACACATGGGTTTGCTCACATTTTAGGCTCCTGATCTGTGGTTCTGTAAGCAAACTTGAGAATGCATATTTAAGTACAGTATTCATAATCTTTTGCTTCTGCCTTTTTGCCTGTAAATGTTGTTAAATTGATAGCAAATTACTATGGCGCTTACTATGGCAAATTACTAATTAATATGGCTCTAATCTATGAGGATATCCTGTTTATGCATCTCTGAATGGTACGGTGGTGAGTTTACCTCGGCAATAGAGATTGTATTGTGTCGGACAAATCATATCAGGTGTGAGGAAAATCTTACTTTTTATGCTAGAACTCAGTTTTTGCTGCACAGGATAAACCGGTGCAGTTCGTATTTGCAAAAAAAAACAAAGGAACTCTGGCTAAAGTCCATAGGCACTAGTTAGTCTATATATTGTGCATTAGTGATATGCTTTTATTTTCATCTTTATAATTGTTAAGTTGCAGTGATCATTTCCTACAAGATTTGTATGTACTTTAGGCTTGATTATATACAACAAGCTGAAAACAAATCCGCTTTTAACATTTATCTACTATACTTATACTAGTCTCTATACTACTTACACTTATACCTCTTATATCTACTAATACATGTAACTAAGTGCTGGTTTGTATTGCACATTTAGTACAGATGGGTTTTTTGTAATGCTAAATAGGTAATTTAATGTCTCATAAGATTTTACAAAGCGATTCGCCGACACAGCACATTCTTAAATTTTACTTACGTCTTACGTACTGTACTTTACTGCTAGAGTTTAATAGTGGTATGTTTAATTATTCAGACATTTTAATTGGTAGCTGAAAGCATTTGAGTTTTTAAGCTTTAAGGAGGTTAAATTTGAAGCTTCAAACTTTATTAAAATACCATTCTTTTGAGCTGGCCAATTTTTACAACAAAATGTACATTTTTGTAAATTTAAAAATAAACATGAACTCAAAAGTTCACCAAGTAGAAATCTTTGTGGTCAGTTTTCTTATTTTGTCTACAAAAAAAACATATATTAGTGGTTTTAAAATATATACAAGCTTTACATAAAGCTTTACAAGTTGTACCAAAGATTATCAATGATATGGCTTGCATCACTCGAATTTAAAATTTACACGAAAAATTACTAAATGACATCGTTACCTGTGAATTAAAATTGGCAAAAGTTCACCATTTAACTAGATTTTCATTTAGTTGTATTTTGTAAATAGTATCGTAATAATAATTGTAAAAGTTTTTATTGATGAACAAAAAACATACATATTTGAGGTTTTTTTAGAACTCTCGGGATAAACGCAAAGAAATGATTCTGGGACTTCACATAAAACTAGCTGAAATCTGTGTGTCAATTTATTATTCTATCTTATATATGCATGCATATTTGCTATATCTCTTTGGCTTAATCACACTGTTAGTATTGTGAGATTAGTTTTTGTTTTTTTAGCATCAATCTAACCACATAAATACCAAGATCTAAAAAGTGTGATTATAGAAATAAAAACATAAATTGTTGTAACATGCCTAAGTTAACTCTTGAATTTGACACAAATAAATTAAGTGTAAATCAACAACAAGCGATAATAGACCATAGTTTGGTGAACATATAAAAGGATACAGCAAGGAAAGCTAAGTATAATTTACATATTCACACGCACGTCTAACCCAAAAGGTTGCTTTCCCCATTTGTAGGCCAATTTGTAACACTCCTTTATATTTTGGTCTCTTTATGTCATTAGAAAAATTAGAAAACTAAAACATATAATTACAAAGTCTTTCCGTCATACATATAACCTTTAGAAATTCTCAGAGATTACTGACATCAGGTCATGATTACAAGATCGGCAAAAGGCTTTTAAAAAAAGAATAAGAAAATAAAAAATAAGAAAAGGTCAACCTTTTAATAAAGAACTAATTATTGAAAGTTTAAAAATGGCGAAGGGATTCTCAACTGCATACTTAAAAACATCACATAATACACAATTTGGTATTTCAAAGGAATATGTAACAACAAATGTTAAGAAGAAATCTTTTTTTTATCGAACACTAAACAGTATTAAGTAGTTTTGACCAAAGTCATCTTTTTTATATATTTTCTGTTTTTGAAAAGCTTCAGTAGAATTTGTGTACATCATTATAATGCATCTTATATGCAAATGTGACTGTTTATTGTAGATAGTTAAACAGTAATTGGTACACGACAAAAGTTTTTAGCTTTTTTCACATTTCATGGTTTTAGTGTTTAAATTAATAATGTTTTAAAATGAATTAATAGGCTTGTAAAAGAGAACAAAAGTATCAGAGGTTTGTAGCACCAAATTAGCTCAATAAACAAGATAATTAAACTGTAAAATGTTTCAAAGTAAACATGGTAAAGAAGTTACATATGTGTACAACGACTCAAACATTCATAGTCAGTTGTAGCAGAATATAACTATTAGTAGTTACTAGTGTAGTACTATTAACTAGTACTGCACTAATAACTAGTACTACACTAGTAACTACCGTAGTAGTAGAAGATGAGTAAAGGGAACTCTCATGGGTTGACTGTTCAACTGTTAATGATTGTCCGTCACTAATAACTGTAAAAACCTACAGTTTTGCAAACTATTCTAAGCATAAACATTAATGTAGTACACAGAATATGCATTTTACAATTACTAGTACAGAATGAATTCTTCAAATTTTTGAAAACCTATGATTTTTAGTATTCAAACTAAAGCCATTTAAATTGTATTAATATTATTTTAAGCAAATACAAAAGTATCAGATGTAGTTAGCATCGAGTTAGCTTGTAAGAACTTAAACAATTCTATGGAAAACAATATATGAACTACAAAATGTGGTTACAGTAACTTTACCTTGACAATAGCTATAGCTTTGTGGTTGTCCAATTCTATCAGGATAAAAGTTGTTTTTTTAGTAGGAGTTATCCATTGTCACAAATATTAGATGGCTGATTCATGAAAACATTTTTAAGTTTAAAGTAAGTTGGCTAAAAATGGATTCTTAGTCAACTCACTTTAAACTAAATATAGAGCATCCTGTCAGTACAATTGAATTTCTGCCTACTCAACAACGTGATAAAACTTTAGCGTTCAAGGTAGGGCTATCAAGGTAACAATAAATATATTATTGTATGTTGACTTAAACGTGATAAAACCTTCTGCACATAGCAGAATAAACATTTTACTACCAGAAAATATACATTCTGTTTAAAAATTTACTAGTAAAAATTTATAATCATTACTACTTTAAAAAGCCGCTAAATTTAAATATACTGTTGACTTTTCTTCTCGAAACTTTTCAAGTAAAAATATTATTTTACCATAACGTTCACAGAATATTAATCAATCACTCAATACAATATTTTTGAGAAACAATGAATTCTAAATTAAGTATTTTATTGGTTAAGTATAATTAATTATACTACATGTAATTAATTTAATGCAATGAAACTGCACTAATAGTACTGTTTTCATTTATGTTTTTTTCACCATGACGGGGGAAAAACGTTTAAAAGTGTAAATTATTTTTAACTGAATCGATATTCTTTTTTTAATATTTCCGTCTGAATATAAAGGTCACCTGGTTAAAATTGTACTTCTGTATTTAACTCCCGTACACATTGGTATATATGAATATGACATTCATGCCTTTATTTCTTTTTTTACGCCACGGCCAAACATGAGCAGAGCCATTGTTTGAGAGATTAATGATAAATGCATGTGCACACAACTCATGAAAATTATTCATCAACACCGTCGCAAACCCTTGTACCTAATCTCATCAACAATTTTAACCATTTTTCAATGGTGTCGTTTAAGTATAATAACGATACAAAACACATATGAAAATATTTAAATATGTTACCAAGTGTTTGAAAATTGTCGACAATATCCTAAAACTTACCCATCTAATCGGATTATACACAAATAGATAGATAAATTTGGCCTGAAATTGTTATTAAAACTTGAAAAGCCTTATTTTGATCAAAAATAAGACCGGCAAACGAAATGCCGAGCGACAGAGAATAGAACGATTAGGTCGTGCATATTTCACAAGAAAAAATGTGCGCATTTCACTAGTCTATAGCATTGTCGAGTTGCCAAAGGTTTCTAATATTTTTTCGCATTAATACCTTGCAAAAATATTTACTAATAAGAATAATTATTTGATTTAAAAAAATTATCATAAGAATAATTATTCAAGTTAATTTGTCCGAATGTTTCTATAATAAAGGTAGGCCGTTTTACAGGTACGAAATTGTGGTACACAGTCTATCAGCCTATGTTTTTTCCCAATTACCGAATATTTCATTGAATTATATAAAACATTAGCCAAAATTATTTATATCTTATGTACAAGCTAGGGCCGAACTACAATGCCCCTTTATGACGAAAATATTTTTTCATTCTGCTCCAGTCTGCAGAAAACTTCCAGACGCGTGAACGCTCATACTTGCTTTCTGCTAGATCGCTATCAAAACCATTCTACATTCAACACAACGGATTTATAAACTGTGTATATTACACAGCTGCTTGCCATTTTACCTCTAATATTGCATCTCAGAGATATAATAAGCATATGTCATTATTGCTGTTGTTAAATTACATACATTACAGTAGGTTAAGCCTGCAGCTTTAATTAATATTCATTTTATTGTTGTAAAACATAGCTTTTAGATGATAGTAAATTAGGTATGAATTTTTTACCTTTTGTGTTGCATAATTGACTCTTTGAATTTAATTTCAAAACAACTTGACAACTACCATGGACATACAACTTCCCAGAACACCACCTTGGCCGTCCATGTGTCTTTCAATTTTTACAGCTCAATAGGAGGATAACTAGAAGGTCCTCACTGCAACTATTAATATCAAATGCTTAAGTTCAACAACACGCTACTCAAATTAATCACGACAACTCATCTGATTCAGATAATTCTTTAGTAGATGTTGTAGGCAATGTAAATGACATGGACTTGGCAGCCCCTTTGTTTCCAGATGATGACCTTGATTTTATGGACATCATTGACCATGAAAATATTGCACAAAACAATATTGCTCCTCTCAATGCTGCCTCCCCTCATCACATTTATCATTTTCAATCTCTAGATTGTCTTGATTTTCAAAAGCTGCATAACAACTTTTTAGGCAGACTTGACAACAACATATCACAGCTCACTTGTACTGGATGTAATGAGAAAGATCTCATTACATACAATGCTAAAATACAACTATGTCATACGTGCCCACAAGTTCCCCTGTCAAATTCCTAGGTCACTTGAATTTTCTTTTTGAAGTCGTGCTCCCACAAATTTATTTTATATCATCTCGAACAGCCCTCATTTACAATATACTCTGTCAATTCCTGCTGACAACTACTTTTTCAACAACCTGCACTACCTTTTCTTTTTTCCATTGTCATTTATCCTATTATCAGGTCGTGGGCTGTATGACAGGGGAATTTCTAGTATTTAAATGTCAAAACTTTAAGTCTTTACTGATATTGTAGACTAGAAAAGCTTCATCAGCAAACTGTTCAGTCTTGTGCACCAATCCATATTGTACTATATTCAACATAAGATTTGGTGCTAAACGTGAGTGGGGGTATTAAATTGCTCCTACTAGTAGCTTGAGAACAACAGAGTTATTTTATTGTGTGTTTGATTAAAGCACTAAGGAAGTTAAGAAAAACATTAAAAAATGAACTTAGATGTTTTTCTTTATTTTTCAAAGCATTTGTGCTTATCAACCAAAAATATAATTACTTTTGCATAAAGGACAGCTCAACTCAAATGATTCACTCGTTTAGAGAAACGTTTTAACTTTTGCTGAGGCACCTATGACCAAGATTTAGTAATCATTAAACCAATCAAATGTTCCATCTAGTTTTGGTAATTAGCTAATGTATGGTAAACAATGGTATCTAAAATATTTTGCTTTTGCACTTTTACATGTAAATTTTGATGGATTTATAGCAAATTACTAATTTGCTAGTAATTATAAGTTTAAAGCGGACTTAGCTCTTGTTCAGAAAAATTTCCTGTTTTTACATCACGGAATAGTACGGTGATGAGATTACCTCAACAATGAAGATGGTGATGCATTTGATCAATTGTATTAGGTCTGAGGAAATTCTCATTTTTTATGTAGAAAATATTTCTTTGCCACAAATCAAAAACTTTCGAGGGTGTTTTTTGTGCACAAACAGCCGAGAACTGTCGAGTAAAGATTATAGGCTTGAGTTAACCGATATGATTTTCTTAACTGATGCACTTAAAGGCTGAGTTTAAAACTTGTTCAAAAAGAAAATATCTTCGTAACATATTTACATATACATATATTTAGAGTGCAGGATTAAACATTAAACATAAAAAGTAAGTGCTAATCAGCAGTACTGCCAGCAAGTTGACAAAATTTCATCACAAAAGCTGATGAAAAATTAATAAAAGTTCTGAATTCCTGCTGATGTTTAGCCAAAAAAAACTATTGCTACATTGAAAGCCGGTGAGAGAGCTGAAAAATTATTTAAAGTGTAAGACTTGGATCCCTATACCATGCTGAGCTATTTGTGCTTTAAGCATACAATGATGCTAACCATGAAACAATCAAAACATGGAAACAGATATTAGGGAGTTACATTACCAGAACCTTTTAAGCAAGCTCAATAATTTCATAGAATTTTTCTGAGACCTTTCAAGCATTTATGGAGGTTTTAAAAACTTACACAAATAAGATTAGTTTATTATTCAAAAAAGGCTATTTTTTAAAACTTTTGTTTATCAAAAAATTATTATTTCTCTACAAAAAACTTGTAAAAAAAAATCTAACTTTTAGGAATGTTCTAAATACATTTTAAAATATAATTAAGCGTTTGTGAAATATGAATTTTAAAATATAACAAAGTGCTGATGTTTTGCATGTTTCATAAATTTAGTGTCAAAATTGGCATCATTTTAAAAATGCTTAAATGGCTTGTGAATGAAAAGGTACCAGATATTTGTAGCGCTCGCATTGATTGCTAAATAAATCAACAACAATGAATAAACTTACAAAGTAAACATGATACAAAAGGCTCATACTGGTACAACAGCCCATACGTTCATAGTCAGTAGTAACAGAATACACATCATGCTAATTATTACTCTAGTAGTTAGCCGGTAACTAGAACGGTCTCTTAGGAGTAAGTCTGAGGTGAGTCTTTAACAGCGGTCAGTGGCTGTCTATAATTAGTAACTGTATGAATCGACTTATAGGCTTTGTAAAAAGTTTAACTATGGAGGTAATCAAAGTACGCAAGAATCTTTGTTTTTATAAAAGACTGAAAATTTTCTAAGGTTTTTCAGTGTCATGAGTTTCAATGTTGAAATTACCAACAATTTAGAAGGAGCTAAAATTTTTGTGAGCAAATACAATAAGACTAATTAAGCACTAAGTTAGCTTGTAAAAACTTAAGATTTGCTATTGAACGCTGTATTCACTGTAACAAAAATCGATTAACTTTACTATTGTTCTAAATGTAAAACATTTCAATTTTCTTTGTGTAAGTTTAAATAAACTAGTAAAAAATTACCATAAACAAAGTTCAAGCTCAGTTCCATGCTCTATTTATGCAGTACAGAATTTACCTTAGGCAAGGCTACCTCAAAATTACCTACATCAACGTAGTTGCTAAATTCCATCAGGATAAGAGTGGTTTTTGTGGGAGTTATCCTCTGTCACAAACAGTAGATGGCGGTGATTGTTTCTTGCAACAGGATTTTACAAAAGCAGTCAATAATATTTAGGAAAATATATTCAGGTGCGAAACTGTTTATCTAGATTCCTTCAACAACATATTTAGGTTTATCATATTTTTGCGCTTGAATTATTTTCAATATGCGCATTTATTTTTTATGAAACCTTTCATGAATATTTTAATTGAATTGTCAGCCTATTTTTATTATTTACTTTAAAGAAGACTTTATGACTTTAGTGAATAGTAAAAATTTGTAAAAAGTATAAACTCCTTGAAACAAATTTAATCAGCTTGTTTAATAAATTAGGTTGGCTGTAAAAGCCACATAAAAATTATGTGACTCATTTTACATAGATTTAATTGTAATTCAATTGCACTTTTATCGAAGTACAATTAAAATAGTACAAATTGTTTTTCAGTTTCAATTGTACTTTTTTGGTCAATTCTCACATACATCAGTGTATTTGAATAGGATGTTGATGGTATGGTTTTAGAGTTTTCTGTTTAAATATGATAACTTAGCAGCCTTAAGAACACATTGCTGAAAGTTACTTCTATACTAAATCTAGTCAAGTGTTGACAGATTTAAACTACAAGAAATCTGTTTTCTTTCAGCGATTTCAACTTGAGCTTACGGCAACATTCTTAACTCAACACAAATTTTAGCATACTAAAAGTTTTTGACCGAGTACACTCATGAAAAAAATTAACGTAAACGCATCCAGTAAAAATCTGCTTTAACCAGAGAATGATTACAAAAACAATTGATAACTTGAAAAATTTCCTATACTGTTTATAATCAGACAATATATTCTATAAAAATGTTGACAGGAAACAAGAGAGTTCACTGTATGAATAATTACCTGTAGAACCGGATAAATTTTCAACCATCTGGTCAGAACCCGTTCTTCAATTAGCTTCTTAAAAAATGTTATGAAATTGTACAAATTGTGCAAAATTACTGCTATATATATATATGTATATATGATACATACTGTTGTTTTTGACATATGGTGATGATTTCGGTCTCTCCCTAATCTTAGCAATATTTTTTATTTTTGAAGTTTTGAATCAGCTTAAATTAGGTTGTTTTTGCTAATATAGATCAAAATTTTACAAATACGCATTTAGTGTAACGATTTATTTGTATTAAAACATACTTTACCGTTAGCGGCTATACAATAAAACATCTACTAACAGTATACTAGTATACTTTAGTATACTAGGATGAATAAACTTTCCTTTTTATCACTCCTTATGTTACTTTAGCATGCACAATATATTATTAGCCGCAACTAGTTGAAACTATCAGACTTATTTATGTTTGTATTACAAAATAAAAAAAACTAATTTAAATATCAAAACTTTAAGACTTTACTGATATTGTAGACCAGAATGGTTTCATCAACAAACTGTCCAGCCTTGCGTAGAAATCAATATTGTACCATACTCAACCACAGAATTGGTAGTGTAGGTAATTGAGGGTATTAAATTGCCCCTACCAGTAGCTTGAGACCAACTGAGTTCTTTTATCGTGTGTCTGAACAGAGCAATTAACAAATTATGAAAAAGATTTGAAAAATAAAATAAACACTTTTTTTATTTTGCAAAGCGTTTGTGCCTGTAGCTAACTTGAAATCTGTTTAACTTGTATTTTTCCTAATACTATAACCACTGCTATACTACTCTGCTTAAATAAATAAACCATATTTAAAACAGTTTTAGCTAGGACTTTATTGTGTCTTGTTTATCAGCCAAGTAAATTCTGTAGCAATAGTAGGCGACTGATCAACCACAAATTTGTGTATATCCATACAGAATCTATATTCAGTAGTTAGCGCTCGCTCAGTTGATCGCTTTGCTAATGAGTTTGACAGACCCGCTGCCTCGGACCACGACCAATAGGGGCAAACTTGTTTACCGTTAGACTAAGGGAAAGATCGTTGCGTTAGTAGAGGTCTGCACTCACTAAAAGCTGAATCAAACATATTATACTTAGCTTTAAAATGCAAATAAAGTGTTGAATACATAGGATTTGTTATCAGAAACTATGGCAAGCTAGCGTGACAAAGAGCCAAAGGTTCGTTTTGTTTAAGCTACTATTATAATCTTTTATTTTGTGTTTAAGCTACTATTATAATCTTTTACTGTGAGCTTTCACGATGTCACTTATTAGTCAGCATTGGTAGAAGTTGAAACATATGAAGAACACCAGTGAAATAAAACAATCACCACAAACATTACAATTACCGAACTACGATTAGCTTTTCGAGTGTACATGTATGTACATAGCAGACCTCGTAAACTGCTACAGTGCTTATCAACCAAGCATATAATTTTTATTGTAAAAAGGACAGCTGGACATAAAAAGCTCACTTGTCTAGAGAAACGTGTTAACTTTTGGTGAAGCATCCATGACTAAGATTTAGTCATTATTAAACCAATGAAATACTCCATCTAATGTTGAAAATTTGTTAATGTATAGTAAATAATGGTATTTAAAGTGTTTTGTTTTTGCACTTTCTGGTCTAGATTTTTATGAAATTGTAGCACATTGATTATGTGTTATTAATTATTAATTTATAGCAAATTTAGCTCTAATGTATAAAAATACACTGTTTATACATCACTGAATAGTATGGTGGTGAGTTTACCTCATCAATGAGATGATAATGTATTTGGGCAATCGTATTAGATGTGAGGAAATTCTAACTTTTTATGTTAGAAATCCTTGTTTGCTACAAATGAGAAACTGTGATGGTTGTTGTGCAAAAACAGCAGAGAAATGTCGGCTAAAGATTAAAGGCTTGCATTAGCTGATATAATTTTCTTACCTGATACACTTATAAAGCTGATTGTAGTACTTGTTCTAAAAGCAGATATCTTTGTAGTATATTTTAATATATTAAAAGTGCTGGATTAAACATTAAACATAAACAATAAGTAGTAATCAGTAGTATTGTCCACAAGTTGGCAGCATTTCACAGCAAAAGTTGACAAAAAGTTAATAATTTATTATATTAAGCTGATCAATACTGCTGGGTTATGTCAAGGCAAATTATTTGATGTATTTTACCATATGGTAGATCTCTAACGAGTAGTTTCCACAAAGTGATTTTGCATTAACTATAATAGTGTAGGAATTGGAGCATGATACCATAATGAACACCTGTGGTTCAAGTATAGAACGACTCTAACCATTAAAAATTCAAAAGATTGAAAATGATATTAGAAAATTATATTAGCAGAACCAATTAAGCAACATTATTAATTTTGCAACAATTGTCTGACACCTCTCAGGCATTTATGAAGGTTTCCAAAACTTACATAAAACAAATTAGTTCATTAATTATTATTTACGATAAAAAAGGACACTTTTGTAAAATGTTTGTTTATCAAAAAATTGTTGTTTTGTGCAAAATAGACCCAGAAAAAAAGCATCTAACATTTGGGAAGTTTTTAAAAACACTTGAAATATAATAAAGCGTTTAAGTAAACTTGGTACCAATACAAGACTGAAGGGCTCATTTTTTGTACATTTCATGATTGTACTGTCAAATTGAACATCATTTTAAACATGAACCTGAACACAGATGTTTTTATTTCATATAAAACTTTTACTTGTTAAACAGAAATATAAATACTTTAAGAGAAAGGACAGCTCGACTAAAAAATTATCATGTCTGAAGAAGCATATAAATTTTTGCTTGAGCATTCATGGCTAAGATATAGGCAATATTAAAACTGTTGATTACCTAAAACAAAACTGTAATAATATTGCAAATTTGCTCATGTATAGCAAAGTACAATATTCGAAATATTTTGCTTTTGCATTTGTGCATGTAGGTCTTGATAAAATAATAGTGAAGTATTATTGATATTGCTCTAATTTAAAAGGATATCCCGTTTATGCATCGCTGAATGGTGTGGTGGCGAGTTTACCTCAACAATAAAAAAGTGTTGCATCTGGCCAATTGTATTAGGTGTGAAGAAATTCTTAATTTTTATGCTATAAATCTTTTTTTACCGCAAAATGATAATTTTTTGCAGTTTTTATTTGCAAAAACAACAGAGAACACTGGCTAAAATCTAGAGGCGCTATTTAGCCTATATATTTTCATTATTGATATCTTTATATTTTCATGTTATTCATACTTATTTAAACTATGCAGTGGTCCAAAGGTCATTTCTGACTAGATTTGTATGTACTTTAAGCTTTATTAGATACGACAAGTTAAAAACAAGTCATCTTATCTACTTATAAACGTAACTAAGTGTTTGTATTGAAGTTTCAGTATTAGTTGTTTTTGTAATGCTAATTAAAAAATTTTACGTCTTACAAAATTTTAAAAAGCTATATGCAGACACAGCATTTTAATTACTTTTACTTTTACCATACTCTCCTGCTAGTGTTTAATTTTTTTTGTGTTTAGCTTTGTCAATCTATTTACCTGTTGTTTGATAATTTTATAGATTTTAATCTTTAAGGATTTTAAATTTATATGTTAAAAGTTAATAAAATTTAAGTTATTTAAGCCAGTAAATTTTCATGCAAAATTTACTGTTTTATGAATTTAAAAATAAGCATAAAATCATAAATTCACAAAGTATAAATTTTTAAAAGTATAAAACTAGCTAAAATCTGTGTGTCAATTTATTATTCTATCTTATATATGTATGCGTTTTTGCTATATCTCTTCAGCTTAATCACACTGTTAGTATTAGGAAGTTAGTGTGTGATTTTGTACCATTAATATACCCAAATCAATACTAAGACCTAAAACTGTGATTATAGAGATAAAAGCATGAATTCCTATAACATGTCAAAATTTATCTCATGGATTTTACACTGATAATTTAAACATAATTTTGCAAGTATTGATAATATACTGCAGTTTGATGAACATATAGATAATATAGCAGAGGAAAGCTATTTAAATCTTGCATGTTCATATGCATCTTTGACACAAACGATTGTTTTTTTTACTTTTGGAAGCCTGCTTAGCAATACTCTTTTACTTTTTGGTTCCTTCATTTTATTAAAATTATCAAAAAGACTAGAAAGCATAGATAGAAAAGTTTTTCTTTTGAGAAAGTTCGAGATTTTAGCCACTTGGTCAACAAACGAAGGTGAACAGAAAAAAAAACATTAAACAAATATCTATCCTAACTGGAGAACGGTCCAAAACAGATTTGATAGCCTAACAAATTTTCTAAGCTGTTCATAATCAGACTAGATAATCTATAGAAATGTTTAAAGAAAACAAAATAATTTACTGACTGAATATGCAGCTACAAAACTAAATAATTCATCAACAATTTAGTAAGAACTTGTTCCTAAATGTCTTAAAAAATGTTATAGATTAGCATAAGCTGTACAAAACTACTGCTTGTATAAATGATAAATATTGTTGCTCTTTTGACCAGTGATAGAAGTTTCTCTTTTTAAATGTTTTGTAAAACATGCAAAACTTGTAAAAATGTGCATTCAGTGTACTCTAGCTATTGATTTGTATAAAAATATAGTTTATCATTGTCAGGTATATAATAAAGCATTTACTAACATTATAATAGTAAGAATAATTATTGTTTTATTTTTATTATTTCTCATGTTACTTTATCACCCAAACTACTGTAAAACCTCTAATTGAATGCCATGGAGCTGTATTTTTCAACCATTTTTTCTAGTAGCAGTCAATTAAACATGGCCTTCAAGTAGAGGCTAACCGTGTATTTTTCTAAAAGCTCATCAGAAATTCAAGAAGATAAATTTAGCCTTAGCACGTGCAAAGCTAGCCTGTCTTGACAAGCTGTTGTTTTGCGTAGTTGTCCCCCCGTCGAGCGGCAAGTAACAACAGCTTGTCACAAGACGTACTGCACCTGATGCATCAGCTGCACTTATAGGGAGTTGTTCTCTTCCGTCTACGCGGCTTGGCCGCGATGTGATGTCGGTCGCTCCATGGGTAATCATAACGGATTTCACGCAAAAATTTATGTAGAAAAAAAAAAAAATTACAACGTTTAACCAAAGACCAGTTTCTGTGATAAACTTTAGTAGAACTTAAAAATAAAATAAACTTAAAATAAAACCCATAAGAACAAATAAAACTGACTGATACAAAAATAGAAATAAAACTGACTGAGCGCACAAATAACGACATGTTTAGTCGCTGTTGTTGCCTAAGTTCTCAAATTCTAATAAAGTATACTGCAGAGAGGGGTCGCCAGTTAAACGTTCTTATCTTAATTTTTCTACATAAATTTTTGCGTGAAATTCGTTATGATTACCAAAGGAGCGACCGACATAACATCGCGGCCAAGCCGCGTAGACGGAAGAGAACAACTCCCTATAAGTGCAGCTGATGCATCAGGTGCAGCACGTCTTGTGACAAGCTGCTGTTGCTCGCCGCTCTACGGGGGGACAACTACGCAAAAACAACAGCTTGTCAAGACAGGCTAGGGCAAAGCCAATGTCGCTTATATTTTGCATGCTTTTTTCGGTGGAACCATAACAAACCTTTTGGATGTGATGAATCTGCTAACTTACCTCCAATTTTTCAAAAATATACTGATAAATATGCTTCATGAAAACTGGTGGCATTCACATAGAGGTGATGTTCGATTAGAGGTTTTACGATATATTGTAGACTGCAACAAGTTAAAACTATAAAAAAACATTTCTGGGTCTAATACTAATCAAAAAAACTAATCCAACAACTAAATTTTTTAATATAAGATTATGGGTAAAAGTGTAAAAGTTTAGAAGATGCTGGCATGAAGGTTACATAGCAAATTATATAACATTTCTTTACTGTGATTGGTTGTCAGGTTGTTGCTATGAACAACAAATAGAATTTTGAACTTTTCAATATTTTGTTATCGATTGGTGCTAAGGCAGTTTACATACATGTACATATTTTGCAACAATCAGTATAACTTTTATATCATCAATATTAATAAACACATGGGCTCATTAACTTTTTAGAATTCTAATCTGTGGTTCTATAAGTTCAACACCATACTTTTAAGATACAGTAACTGTATTGGCTAATAAATTCCACCCTTAGTCCGTATAAAATATGAATAATGACAAAAAAGTACTATGAGTAATTGGACAATACGGTTATATGTGGAAATCGTTTAATCTACCGCAAGAGATATAATTTTTTTTGTTTGAACTTAGAACCTTTTCATTGTTTTTTAAGCTATAAGTATGGTGAGGCAAAGCTGGATCATGCAGAACATTTTATACCTTGTTATTGAAAAGTATAACACAGAGACCACCAGAGAACCTGTTCATTCTTTGACATGGGTAAGACTGCTTCTGAACTTGCATTTTCCGATAAAACTTTATCATGTTAGTGAAACTCTTTAAAAATTATTTAATTCTAATATCTGCTACATGTTCTTCATCTAATCATTGTACTTGTTTAGAGTTTCATGATGTATTTATAGATAACCAATTATGTGTTATAACTAAACATTTAGCACAAGATAGTAGAAAACAGAATTAAACTAAAAATAGATGTTTAAGTTAATAATTTAAACGACTCACCTAAAACAGTAAAATATAGTTATTCTACGCTATTGCTTGCCACAATCAAATTGATTAAAGTTATTTTATTACAGAATATTTTAACAAGCGCTAACTACCTTTAAGTAAAAAACTGCATCTTGGTTTATACTGAACGATAGAGCAATCCATTAGATAAAATAATCTCTTCAATTATTTTCATAGCCAACTCTCAGGCACTGCAATAGAGTAACATCTACTAAATGTTTTACTTTAAATACAGCCAGCAATCCATGTTTAAATTTTCTTTTATAATTTTAGTTGGTATGATTGTATTAAAAACTAAGCTCATTGTCAAGTATAATATATAATTTTAAATAGATACATATTTGTAAAATCAATTTCTGTCACAACTTACTTCACATTTATGTTTTAGCATCAATTAGAACGTGTCTTGTACTTGCCACATTTCTTTGTGCCATTATGTTTCTTGGCACTATCGTCAGCTTACCAGTGAGTGAAGAACTCCTGCTAAGGTAAGATTTTGTCTTCAGTGGTCAACCAAAAAGAAATTGATAGCCTACAAGTTTTTTACACACATAAAATTGAACAGAATGAAGTAAAACCAGAATATATTTAGATGCCTTATTGTATAATTTATACCCCTATAATTACTAATAAATGGTTAATACTTAATTACTATTAATCCATATTAATTAGTAATGGAAAGGTGTTAATTGAATCTGAAACATTTAAACCAAAGTATTTTTATCAATTGACTAAAATAATATAATGCAACACCAAAAATTTAAAACATTAAAAGTAAAAACTATTCCTTTTTTAATTAAACAATTATGAACATTTCTACTTAGAGAAGCAAATTTTCATTTTTGTTCTACTGCATACTATGTTTGCGAAATATGTTGTATATGCTTATTATGTCATTGAAAATAAGCTTGGTGCAAGTGCATTCAATCTAATAGAGCTGCAATATTATTTGCTCTCAAATTCATTAGCAAACTATTTAAATAACAAAGTCATTCGCATATATCACTGGAGTGGACTCCTGACAATATGGTTGACAGCATGATAAATTTAATGCAAGTCTAGAAGATAAACTCTCAAAACAAAATATGATCCTATCATGTCTGGAAATAAAAAGCACAACCAAACATACTTTACAGAGGTGGAGAGGTAGTAACACCTATTCGAATGAGAAGACAAGTCCAACACGCAAACAGAACTACTGCAAGTGGAATGTTGCAAAGAACCTACGCATACTTGAACCAATTTATATCCGCCTATGTAAGTCTACTGAATCAGCGCTAAAGCAGATCAGTCGAATGCTTCAGCTACATTCGTTTTTGGAAGCACTTTGTATTGTTACATAATTTTCACTTTTCTACTAAGGTAGCTATATAAAGATGTTTGTGATTCTATGCGCTGAACTAAACTAAACATAACTAGAGCAAGAGGGCTAAAATACTGTCTGTTTCCACATTACTACAGATAATATAGTGGGCAAGCTTTAAGTCACCTTTCTTAACATGTGGTGCTTGTAAAGTTCTGAGGTTATAAAAATTAATTTTCTTCATATGATGAGTCAACTATTAGTAGTGGTTTAGTTATATAGCTTCCACGAGTCAAAAATATTTACTAGTTTCAATTTGGTATTTAATTACTTGGGGGTTAAAATAAAAATTCTGTAGTATCTTTGAAAATTTTGGTTGCTGCTAAACTTAGCTGCAACCAAAATGTGTTAACTGGAACTAGCACATGAAAATATTTAATGGAACTTTGTTACTTACTCAAACCAACTATCACTAGATTAAAAAGAGTGAAAAACTGTTTGTTTTGGCACCAGTGCATTATCAATGCAGCTACAGATATAGCAGTTCCTACAAATGATCACTTCTACAATCTTGAAGTACTTCTGAAAAACTGGGAATCTTACCATTAAATTTTTATCTGAGCATTTTAACTACTTTTGGGTTGTTAAACTGGTGCAATTGTGTCACTTTTACAATCCCAAATAAAGATTATTGGGTCTCATATTTATTAAATGTAGCCAGTTTCAAATGGTCCATTAGGCAGCCATTACTTCATACAAACTATATTTATCTCAACTGTTTTAAACTATTTTTTTTTCTTTCCTTCATCTCATGTTAAATGGAACAAAACAATGAAAAATAACTAGCTGTTGATAAAGAATATGATTAAAAAAGTCAACTTCACTAAACAAAGAGTTTTCACAATAATACTATATTCACTGAGAAAACTTGTTTATTTGTTGAAGGGTTTTAATTTGCTTTTTACCTACTAGGTTGAGCTTCAACAGCTTAATTCTAGTTTGGCTGCTCCGGTGTCACTCAGTGATCGAGACCATTTTTGCGGAACACCAGAAGTTCTTGAAGATCTGGTAAGTTAAATACGACTTGATAATTGTACCTAAAGTTAATCTTATGTGATAATCTTACTTGTTGAGTGTGTCTGTGACTAAAGCATGTTCATTTTGCTAACAGTATTTCAATTTTTCTAACTAACTTAGAAGCTATTATTAATTTGTACTATGGCGCTCTAGTGCGCTATAACAGATCATCCGGGTCCATAACTACATTATGTACAACTATTTGGAAAAGCCAAGGAGCGCTGTAATGGTACAGGCTTTAAAGTGTTAGTCCATAAGATAACAGTTGACAGTTTTATTCTGTATTTTATGATTTATTTTTTCATTTTTAAGCATGGCTTTACACAGACAGTTAGACTAGTGTCCTGACAGTTGCATGGGCTGTGAGCAATTAACAAGTGTAACAAATATGCACACATCTACTGTAATGTGTGGTATGATGGTTGAATAGAACCAATGGCTAAGTGTAGTTTACCAATATGATGTTCATGAGTTTCAATCCTACATAAAGTAATAATATTTCTCAAGATAATTAAGCATTGTGTCAGACAAACAGACAGATGGTTACGGCTCTTACTATAGGAAATATCAACTCAGCTTAAGTTGGTAAACTCTACGAAATGAGATTTAATAGCATCGTATAAGGTTGTGTTCCATAAAAAATAATACATTAAATTGCAAAATTGTTAAATATTATCACATTTTATTTTCAAAACCGTTTATTTCATGTGTGACATGATCCAATTTTATGTTATTTTTGTAGAGTTCACCAATAGATGCCCTCCTTAAATTCTACTGTAAAATCCTAAAAAGTGATCATATTGCTGAAGCTGACCGTAGTCCTGACACTGAGTCTGAATATCGAGATTTAAGAGATCGTTTGCTTTCTTCTACTAATGAAGTGATTCGGGTATTAAATGAAACTGATGGATCTATTATTTCTTGCCCTGATAGCTATGCGGTAAGCTCTTCAGACTGAAAACTTTATCAATATTTTAAATAAGATTATCCTATGTTTATCAAATGCAATTTCACCAAAATCTATTTTATAAGAAACAATCTATAGCAAGAAACTCGCAGCTATTATAGTTACATGTTTCACTCAAACTATTCTGTTTTTTTTTGTACATTCTGAAAATTCTGTACATTGTTTTTGCATTCAAACTTGTAATTTAAATAATCTCACAATGCTATTGCATATATGGATAACTTTTTATTGGCAGTAGTAATCATAAAACAACTGTCGGTATCTGTTATATGCCATGAGGAAAATTTCTGATATGTTTTCATATCTGCCGAAATATTGTCTTTCAAAAAATTTGTCCTCATTTGAATTACAGCTGATGTACTTTATTCTAAACCTTCTCAAAGTATTACAATTTGGCTTCATTTGATCAGATTGCGTATTTGTCATACTTGTATCTTCTGACTCTCATAGTTTGATAAAACTATTTGTGTTTCTGTAGACTTCAAGGGTAACTTTCCATGTACTGAACCCGATAGTTGACATTCTCAGACCATTCCAATATTTCATCATTTGTTTTAACTAAACCCTCACACCTGGTCAACCATAGATGGCATCAGGAAACGTAAGACTGAGTCAGGTAAGAGTTTTTATTATTAAAATGGTGTCATCAGAGCTTCATCAAGATGCCAATAAAAGTATAATGTTACTTAGTTTTGTGCGTATAAACTTTACTTGTTCAGATTTTTTCACATTAAAACTATTCCAATTAAGAACTTTTCCTTTCTGTAGATTTTTTATCATATTATTGTTGTTAGTTCCTTATATTGTGCTATTAAATTGTGATTATTATTATTTTTGGTTGGTTTTCAATTTCACTATAATCATTGTTTTCTTAAAATATTGTTTTCTTTAACCCTTTCAGATCTTTCCAATGCCCACTACAACACAAAGATTTATGAAGAAAAACTTAAGACCAGTCCTGCATCTAGGAAGCTCCGTTTTACGTCTCTTCCCTTATTGACAGTCTACTTTGTTTATCATATAAATATCCAAGTTTCCAAAAATTATTTTATTTTTGTAACTTTATTTTTGAAATGTTCAATTCAACTATGTGTCAATGTCTCCATTTCAACAAACTAGCTTCAGATTGCTTCTTTTATTACCCAAGATAATATATATCTTACTGCAATTCAAAAAATAATTGTTATCTTAAAAGTGGTAAAGACATTTGCATTTAATGTGATAAGCAATAGCTAAACGCAAAACAGAATATATAAGCTGCAAAATAAATATTTTACTAGTTACAAACAAACCAAATCTGCTTACAAATAAATAGTCAAAAAGTTAGACCAGAATAAAAATTGTCGCTCCTAACAAAGCGCTGCTTAGTGTAATAACTGTCAGCTATGATATAGTATTTTAAAAACTCATGGGTGGCTCTTTTGAGTTTATAAATACGAAAAAGCAGACATATTCACTGAAGAGCATATTAACACTTAAGTGAATATTCACATATTCACTCAAAAAGGATTCTCAACATTCAGACAATAAATTTTTTTTCCTGTTTTCTAATTATCAAAATGAAAAAAACAATGATAGTAAAATGCAAATATATAATTTGTTGTTATATAGTATTGAATAACGAAGCAAATGTGGAAAGCTTGATATTATAAAAAAATGTTATAAATAAGGCTTGAACCACTTTCATATCCTGATACTAAACTTTAGCCCGAACGACTTTATTTCATTCTAGTAATTGTCTCCCGTTAAATCATCACACGTATAACAAAACTAATTTCATAAAATTCCAATTTTTTTGTTTTATTTTTGAAGAAAATGAATAATATATAGAATGAATATATTTACCATTCGTATCATTCTAGTATGTAAGATTAAATAACAAAGTTTAGCATGATAAATATCTTAACAGAATATCAGGAAAAAACCAGCCAACTTCGAGTCTGATGTTTAATATCTAATAGTTGAAGACAGTGTTACCCTTAGGTTACTCACTGCTAAACATTTTATTATATAATTCCTACCTTAGATTTATCATTTACTTTATATAGCATACACAATAAAATATCTGCTTGTTCTTAACTTCCTAAAGTAGTAATATAAAAATAATAAAGGTAAAATAAATAATGTAATATTAATGTAGCATCGCATAGAATGGTGGCAGATTGAACATTTGAAATATAGATTTAGGATCCTTTTTACACTATCTCTAGTCTGTGGAGTTATTCAGAGATTGAATGTTTATTGATTGAAATACTCTGATTTGCTCAGTAGCAAAAAATAAAATACAGTAGTTAAGGGTTAACATAAAACCATGGAGTTTTGAATTTGTGTCTCTTTATGCCCAGTCAAAGTTTAAAATAACATAGAAAGTATTTTTGACATATTAATATATAAAGAGCAACTTGAAACTATAATTATTTTGTTACTTGTTGAAAAAAATTCCACCTTCAAAGGAGGTAAAATTATAAATTGGTGCCTTAAGGTTTACAATGCAAATAGATAACATATTCACAAATGTAGTCATCAGATAGAAGTGTAATGGGCATAGTAAAAAGGAAACATTTCAAATATGTTTTTTCTCATGAATATCGTATTAATACTATTGAACTTCTCAAAGGCCAGAGCTTAAAGCTTGCCACTTATAACCCTGCATTTTACCACCAGCCTACTTGATATGTTTATTTGTTAAAATTGGTAAATAAGTTGATTCAGTTCCTACACTTCTTGTTAATGGGTGATTTAGTTAACTAACTTGTAAACATATTCTCATAAATCTTTGGACAAGAGTTGTCATATTTTGGTCATATACATGTAGTAAGTTCATTAAGGCGCATTTTTGTACTAAACTTACTCCTTTTGGTAATACAAAAACGTCGTATAATTAAAAACACTTACAAAAAGATTCATTTTTGAGCTTGAATGTAAAAAATTGTTTGAAGTGTTTTTTTCAGTTTCACTCCTTCAAATTTTAAAATGGAGTTTTATTCTTCTTGTTTACATTATTTTCAAAATTTCATCTATCGTTACCCAATTAACAAATAATTTCTTGCTAAGGTGTTACTCAAACTTTGGTGAACAAAAACAACAGATTATATTTATCACAATTATGAACTTAAAAACAATGTAAAGCTTGCAAAGGAAAAACAAGAAAACATACTGTAAAGTGGTAAAGGTTTTATCAATGCATACAAAAACAATTGAGCTAAATAACCTAATGCAAAGGAATACATGTAAGTGTACCTTTATATATACATGTATATGCAATTATATATATACTAACAGAATGCTCTGGATTGCATGGGTATTAAAATCAGCTTGTAAACAATGAGAAGTAATGTAATTGACTGCCACTTGTTTTAGCCTAGCACATTACCAATGACCAAGTTGAGTAAGATTACTAATAAGAGCTAAATACTTGCTCTCACTATGAAGCATGCATAAAATTATGCTTCCTTCTACATGACTTTATACCATGTGGTTGATTACATTCAACCTAAAGGCAATCATTCTAAACACACCGGTATTAAACAAAATGACAGACAATGATAATATTAAAGAAAAGTTAAAATTTGTTAAAACTTTTAATCCGGTGGAGACAGTAGCAAAGGTGTGAATGAAAAAACTAAAAAAAAATTTTTATTATTTTAACTCTATGGTATCCTGATGTCTTGCATGTCTAATGGGTTGTAAGTATTACTGCAGTAAGTTAATTAATTACAGTTTAATAGGATTTTTAAATAGGTTCCCAAAGCAAAATTAATTTAAAAAGAACGCAAATGGTGAGTGCATAATTGTTAGTGACGTAATTCAGTCACTAGTAACTGACTAGTCACTATAACAGTTTCTAAGTTGTTTACACTGAAATAGTTATGGAAGTTATTTAAACTTATGATGACTCAAGTTAGTATATTTTTAGTTAATTTTAGTTTCAAAGGTAACCAATTTTCATGAATAACATGAAAGTTTGTTAATTTAAGAAAGAGCGACTCAAGTGAGTCAAATGTTCTGAAGAATAGTTTACCTTTTGCTTAAGCTTTAATTGCTAAGATACATGTATAAGTGATATTACTAAACTATACTAATACTCAATGAACAAAGTAAGGAATTGGTTAAAATATACCAGATTGATGTTCACAAAACAAATATGCTCTTAAACTTTTTTAATTAACTTAGGATAAATTAGCAACATATCACCATACAATATACAAAGTACGTGATAAAAACACAAAATGCAAAATACAAAACTTTGAACGCAAAATAAAATTCAAAATATGGGTCAAATTGAGAAAAATATTCTGTTTAGACATTACTGAATGTGACTGTCATAGGGTTACTTCTACAATAACAAATGGCAATGTAACAACTTTTACTTTTATGTTAGAAATCCTAAATTTTTGTAGATGACAAACTGCTGCTGTTCTTTATGTAAAAACAGTGAAAGTGTAACAAAAAAAATCAGTCAGTGATTTGCCTGTCTTTCTTTTTGTGAAAATTTTGTTTAGTTGCTTTCATTAATCAGCAACTCTAAAATTTTGCACATCAGTTTCTAATAGTGAAAGACTTGGTCTTTTTTATATTTAAATATTCAGTCTTTTACATCATAATTGTTTCATGAGCTTTTCAGAGTTTAGAGTTTTAGTGACAAAGTCTAGTAATTCATAACATCATCAAATTGAAATGTGCTCTTTTTTGTTGTATATGAGAATTAGTGTAAATCTAGCTTTACAATTAACTATATCTATACCAAAAAATTACAAATTTTGTAGAAAATATTCTGCATTATTTGAAATGTCAAATAAAAATCTTAAATTTGAGTTTAAAATTTTATTGAAAGTGAATGTTTGGCTTGTTTCTACAGCACTTTTGATACGAGGGGTAGCATACTAAAGCAAAGACGACAAGTCTAGAGTGGTATGCTAGCCTCAAGGTTATAATCATGCGCGACAGACATGCATTTCTCATCCTGATTGTCACTGCTGCTTTGCTTTCCTTTCAGTTTTAAAATTATTAATTTTATGCCAGCCACACATTTTCATCCATGGTAAGAGCATTAGCTGGCTTTTTCATTTATTTGCACCAAGTAGTTTTCCCCTAGACAGTATTGAACTGTTTTAAATGAGAGGTTTAACTTGGCGGTTAGTATCAAGCTGAAAGGCGGATAATGAAACCTTTAAATCATGATTTTAAGTTTCAAGTCAGTTTGACTAAAGATTGATTTAAAGATATTAAATTAGCAGTAACTCAAAGAGGGCAGCGCTGTGATAACTTGGTAATCATCAGTGATGAAAATAGGTTAGGAAGTGTCCAATGAGTTTTTGTTTCAGATAAAAATCAATCAGTAAATTTTACATTGCTGTTTCTTCTTGACCAATTGCATTGAGGAGCTTTAATTCTGAATTTTAGCTGAAAACTTTGAATAAGAAACAAAAATATCAAAGAAAGAAAGATAAAACTTCAGTTCATAGTTATTTGACGACAGAAGATAATAAAAAGAGTGCCTAAGATACATACTGACAAGTTTGCCGTACGCAATTAAACAATTCTGTAGCATAAATATTAAGTTTCAATATATTCTTTGTTAGTCTTTTAAAAGAATCTGCTGCTGCTTTTATAGTTCACTGTTACAAGTTTGTTTACAATCGTATTTTAAGTCAAGTCATATATCATAATATTTTGTGGTTCCGCTAGCCTTATTTAGTAATTCAATTTCTTTGTTAATAATTGTGAAATCTTTAACTTTTTCTTTTTTGGAACAGTTAGTACGTTTTGCTAATTGTAGTTACCACATTATGTTTAGCACACCATAGGTATTATGTCGTTGTACAATGAACACTTTCATTAGTAAGTGCAAATTCTGCTTGTTCAATGTGGTAGAGGATATGATAGAACTGTATGAAAGCCGGTGATTTTATACAGCTTAGACGACTAATTAGTTCAACATGATGTCAACTTCAGCGGTTGATGCACTTTTGAGACTGCAGAGAGTGTAGTCCAATCTGCAATTAATACATTTTCTAACCTTCGAGGTATCATTAGAACAGCTCAGCGTCTGGTCTTTTACAGAGAATGTTATTTTATTATGTTAATTTCATGAAGTAATATATTTCTGAATGTACTTGTTTGAAAATTTGATCACTTTGCTATTGGTCTGTCAGCCTATTGTTTACAACTTAAGTTTTTTGCAGTATTGGCTGATATAACATAAATCTGTTTTACAACGCAGCTGTTTGTGGAAACAGTTATGAGCGGTATTTATGCCAGTCAATTCAGCTGCAGTTTCAGTAATGACTAAAATCAAATGTGTTTCACAACTTGATAACCTTGATTGGTATAAATATGTTGACTAATTCTATTAATCTATTATCCTTCACAAAAGTGAAATGTAAATTGTTTGGACTAATAAGACAGCCACATATTTATTGTAAAATAACCTTAAATCAAAGTTGAAAGTCATCTTTGATCAAGAATTTTGCTTGTCATTCAGCAGCAAAAAGTTCTGCAAAGTTCTTTGGCTGAAAAATATGTGTCATATATTTCTATTTAAATCCCTCAATGGAAGGTTTAAGATTTTCCCTTACAGTTTTTTTAGTTCAGGTACTACATTCTCCACAAAATTTTGAAATTGTGTTGTTTGATATGTTCTAATTATATTTTTATTACTTCTAATAAACAAATGAAAATAAAAAAAGCGTAAAATATGGAATTAAAGTTGATATAAAATCAAACATAAAATTAACTTGAAACTTTTAAATAACAAACTATTAAATTTATAAATTAAAGTGTTAGGTTGATGAAAATTTTTAAAAAATTCTTAGATGTGATCGATGAAGAGGTGAAGTTGCTGCCTAAAAAAAGTTTATCCAATAATGACTCCAGTCTGCCAAACGTCTGGAATTGACAATTAGAAAAATAAAATCAATGCAAACCCATATGTAAAAAATGACTATAAGTGCTGCTAAAACTGCTGCTTTATCTATTTTATACTAAAAGGCAGAGTTTTTTTTAAAAAGGATATGTACATACATTTCAAACATAGCACAAGGCAATAGAAGTACAGTAGTGAGAATTAATGAGCCCATTTAGTGTTCTGAGTGACTTTGTTGAGAAGGCACATCTACTATCACAACTCTGATCCTCACCAGTCATTCGGCTCTGACTGCTGCTTTATCCAAATGTAAGTATTGTAAAAATTTAATTAGGTTTAATTGTGGTACTTTAATATTATCTAAAATCGGTTGATTAATTGCAGTTGCAATTCAATTTATTAACAAAATTAGGTTTTCAAACTTTTGAATAGAGACGATCTACCTTACAGCCTAACTGATTCTTTTGGAACTAGAAATTTTGATAATTTTGTAGATCAGAATTATTTTGTCAGCAAACTGCCCAGCCTGCGTAAGAATCAATATTATATTATATTCTATTAGCACTGTATTGTACTACAAGTAGATTTTGTAGTGAATGTAAGTAGGGATTTCACATTTCTCTAAATCATAGCTTGAGATCAACTGAGTTGTTTTATTGCTTGTTTAAAAAGTACAATAGGGAATTTAACCAATAACTTTGAAAAATGAATTGAGCACGTATGTTTTTCATTTTATATAAAACATCTGCTTGTTAAACAGAAATAGCTAAACAAAAGGACAGCTTGACTCAAAAAAATATCATGCCTGAAGAAGCATATAAATCTTTACTCTAATGTAGCTAGAATGCAAAAATGTAATTTTTGTCTCACAACTATAATAATGTATAGCAAGGCGCAGTATTCCAAATATTTTGCTTTTGCATTTTTGCATGTAGCCCTTGATAAAATAATAGGAAAATATTATTGATATGGCTTTAATTTACCAGGATATCCTGTGTTTACATCACTGAATGGTACAGTGGTAAGTTTACCTCAACAATAAAAAGAGAGAATTGCATGTGTCCAATCGTATTAGGTGTGAAGAATTTCTTATTTTTTATGCTACAATTCTCTTTTGCCGCAAATGATAAATTCCCACAGTTCTTATTTGCAAAAACAACAGAGAAAAAATGGCTAAAGTTCATAGGTGCTTATTAGCTTATATATTTTTTCATTAAGGATATTCTTATATTTTCGTGTTTCTAATTTTTTTGAATGACACTGACCATTTCTGATAATAATTGTATGTACTTTAACCTTGATTAAACACGGTGAAATTAAATTTGTTTATCTACTCATATATACTTATACACTTAACTGCTCCGTGTAAGTGCTTATTTGTATTGCGCTTTCAGTGTTGGTTGTTTTTTGGAAAGCTAAATAGGTAATTTTTTTGGTCTAATAAGATTTAAGAAATCTATATAAAGAGACAGTCCGTTCTTAAACTATACTTTTATCATACTCTCCTGCTAGTGTTTAATTATTCTATTTTTAATTTTTTAAATTTACTTACATTTGTAACCGTCATTTAATAGTTTTTTAAGTTTTTAACTTTCAGGAGTTTAGGTTTTTTACGTTAAAATCTAATAGCATATAATTTCTTTAAGCCAGTCAATTTTCATGCAGCGATGCATATTTTTTAAAAATAAACATAATTTCATAGGTTCACCAAGTAAAAATACTTTTGCCAACCTTACTTATTATTTTAGTGAAAATTATATCATATTGATTTATAATATATCAAACTTTCCCAAAAATTAAAAGCTGCAACAAAGATAATAAACAATATGTCTTGCATCATTAGAACTTTAAACTTACATGAACAATCATTCTCAATTACGCTGTTACATGTAGGCTAAACTTAGTAGTAGTTTTACCACTTTGTTAGATTTTTATTTAGTTGTAATTTATAAGTAATATAACAAAAAAATTACAAAAAAATGTAACGAAAAACAATAAACAAAAAATAGAAGAAGTTAAATTTGGAACTTTAAAGTTAAACATATAAAACAACTTGGTGACTTCACATAAGACTAACTGAAGTCTGTGTGTCAGTTAATTGTTATATTTTATATGTATGGGTCTATGCTGTATCTCTTCAGCCTAATCACACTGTTAGTATTATGAAATTAGTGTGTGTTTTTGTTTAATTAATATATCCACATAAATACTAAGATCTAAAAACTGTGATCTTAGATGTAAAAACATTAATTCTTATAACATGTCAAAATACTTCTCATGGGTTTTACATAAAAAAAATAAAAGTAAATTTGCAATAATCAATATTAGAGTGTAGCTTTATGAGCATATACATTAGATAATATTGCAAGAAAAGCTAATTAGTTCTTGCATATTCATCCGCAGTTCTGACCTAAATAACTATTTTTCTTTTCATTTGTAGACCAATTTTGTAACACTCTTTTATCTTTTGGTCTCTTTACTTTATTAAAAATATTACCAAACCAAAAAGTACTATTAGAAAGGTTTTTGGGCCAGACATATAACCTTTAAAACACTCAGAGATTACTAACATCAAGTCCCAGTATTGCTGGCATCCTTCAAAAGGTTGACAGAACACTGTAAATGTCGACCTTTTAATAAGGAACTATAATCTTTGAAAGTTTGAAAATGGTGGAGGATTTTCAACTGAAAAATTAAAAAGATCACATAATACAAAATTAAAAACTTTTTCCGAAATGTTTTACAACATGTTATAAAAAGGTACAAAAGTGTACAAAACTACGGCTTGTATAAATGATAAATATGGTTGCTCGTTCGACCAATGATAGAAGACTCTGTTTCTCTCCTATGACAATCTTGACTCTTCTTAAGCTTTTATGCTGCCCTAATTTTGCTACAAAACATGCAAATCTTGTACAAACAGACATTCAGTGTACCTATTGATTAGTATAGATATGCATCTATCATCGCACTGTATGTAATATGAAATCTACATTCAGTATAATAGTATTAATAGTTACATTTTGGTATTTATCGTAGCTTATATTGCTCCAAAAGACAAACTATATCGTAGGCCACAACCAGTTCAACTCATTAAAAGTGTTTACTTATGTATAAACAAAAAAAAGAATTCATCCAACAAAACTTCCAAACATAGGATTATGGGTAAAGGTGTAAAAGTACAGAAGATACTTGATGGATGCTAATATTGTAAATTAAAGTAGATAAGACTTCTTTACTGAGATTGTACATCAGATTTTACTATGAACACCAAATAGAATTGGAAATTTTTTTTTATTTTTTCAGGGATTGCTGCTAACGCATTTTACATACACATTTTGCAACAATCAGTGTTACTTATATATCATTAATGTTACTAAACACAATGTTTTTATTAACATTGATGATCATGTCATGATTTCATTCACTTTTTAGAATCCTGGTCTGTGGTTCTGTGAGCATTACCCAATACCTCTAAAATAAAAAACTTGTATTGGCTAAAATATCGAGCTGTACGTCAGAGTAAAAAATGAATAATGATGAAAAAGTGCTATGAGTAATTAGACAATACAATTATATGTAGAAATCATTTAATCTACCGCAAGAGATATGAATGATGTTTTGGTTTGAACTTTGTTTCTTCCCATTTGTCTTAGAAGCTATAAATATGATGAGCCAAAATTGGATCATGCAGAATTTTTGTACCTAGTTGATGGAGCTTATAACATAGAGACTACCAGAAACCCTGCTCATTCTGTAACATGGGTAATATTGTCTCTATACATGTATTTGCATGTTCTGATTGAACTTTATTGTGTTAGTGAAGCTCTTTAGAACCAAATTAATTTTAATCTCTGCCGCTTAATTATTTTATCGTGTATGTTTAAAATCTCATGATTTAAGCATAGATTATTAGCTCTATTTTATAATCGTTTGCCTCTAATTGCATAGTCTCAAAGTTCAGTGTATTTAACGAGTACGGTTAAAGGAACTGCTATTGCAAAAGTAAATTAAAAAAAATGTTGCTATTAAGTTCTACGTTTGTCATTTAACCAATAAGATGTAGAAACATTATTCAATACAAGATATACAAGCTATATAAACAATAGGTTTTATCAAAAGAGGGATGCAGACATAAAATCTTTTCTGTTTTGAAAAGCTAATTGTATTTTAATAGCAAAGACAATGGGTAAGTATAATTGACATTATACGCAACTTGAAAGAATAAAAAATAAATATTAAATTTTGAATAAAATGAAATACCGTGTTAACAGAAGTTACCTCATTGCCTAATTACTGCATTGCTTAATTTTAGACATGTCTTTGCAAAGAAAACTAATAAATAAGCAAAAAGTTGTGCAACTTATATAATGCAAAGTTTTAACTACTTTTATTCAATTGAAATCTGTTTTCAAGTATTTTTCAATTAGATAAACTAAGGCGAAAATAGTTATGTTGTTATTAATAAGCTTTTTTACAATATCAGTACCTTTAGCTATTGCGACAATTATCTTAAATTGTGTTAAACCAGCAAACAAAATTTTTAAAAATCAAATTTTCCATAATTTTTGAACTCCGCTTATAAAATGCAAAATCAAAAATTGTTTATATGTTAGTTTAGCTTCAAAGCTCCTTACTACAACTAAAATAAAGTACTATAAGTAGGCCTATGATCTAATCTTCTTTGAAATACATTCACTGACCTTTACTAAAGTTTATTAAATTAATATATTTTTATAGTCTACCTTTTACATCGCAATGTTGCAAATAATTCAAAAGTTAGATGCTTAAGGAATTTTTGTCACAAATTTAAAAAGTTTTAAGTTTATAACATAATCAAAAATAGGACCTGACATTTATCGATATATATAACAGTTTTTATGTTAAAAATAATAGTTTGTGTTGGTGAATTACAGATACACAGTTGGCGCTATTTGTTGGTGCAATGTATATCAGCTTGACATGTCTAGATGCAAGCTCTATCAACCATCTTTCAAACAGGTAAGTTACTTATTAACAAACTTTATTTTGCTTTTTTGGTGCAAATTTCATGCAATTAAAGCTTTGAAAACTTGACCTATAATAATGCTACTGCAGAAGAACAAAGAGAGAGACTTGTTACAGCGCAGTTTTAAATTCTTTGCTAAAGGAGACGATTCCCCAGCAAGTGCTTTACTTAGAAATTATATATGTAAGTATACATTATATGCATTTTACTTCTGACAGTTGCAATATAAAGCAAGTATCTCTTTTTCATTTTAGGAGGTTATTCTTTCCCTAGATTCTTATTAGAAGATATTACTTTTTTATCTACATGTGAATAACCTGAATAAATGTGAATAAACACTTTTTACCAGTAAACCTCCAATGAACAACTTCTAAAGAATGCCGCAGAAAGGTTTGCTCAGGTCTGCAAACCATAATGTATTTTTGCCCTGAATAACAAAACCTCTAGTTCTACAAAAAACATTGTGCTTTACTATAATTGTTTGATCCCACACTATACAGAAAAAGTGGCAGTTAGCCACAATTAATGTAATTGATAAATTTATACAAAATGAACTTAACAAATTAAAATTAATAAACCATAAGCTCTGTGATCTTATTTTAAATTTAGCAGCAACCTTGAATTATGTGCAATAAAAATATTAAAGTTTTGAACGTTCATTCTATCTATCAATTTCGAGTTCAGTGGTTTAACAAAATAAGAAACTCCTCTTTACCTCTCATGTACTCATTGCAGAATGGTTGGCTCGGTGGTGAGCTTGTATCCAACGAAACTAACTGTCACTATCAAGAAAACAACTCACAAAAAAGAGAACTTATTTATCTGGCGGTAAGCATCAGCGACTAGCTGTACTTTGATCAGCTGACTTAAGTTACACAGCTGTGAGTAATTTGATGACTAGCCAATATTATAGGCTGATGCGACGAGACTTTGTGAAGTTAATACTGGCTGACGATTCTTCGAATATAAAATAGTTATTTTAGTTTTTATAGACTTTTGTAAATCAGTCACTACCGCTAAATAAAATACAAGTCATTTCTAATAAATGGCTCTGATGTTTGATTGTTACTAATTAAACTTCAACAAATGCAATAAAATAGGCTTGCCACTAAAATGTTTACTGAATAATTTGATTTCATGAGCAGTCTTTCTACTTGAAAAAGTAAGCCCTACCCTTTGAGCAATTTTTCTACTTTGTGTTTCTCCAGTTTGGCAAGCAGAACTTTTTTTAAAATTTTAAAATCAACTTCATAGTTTCAGTATTTACTTAGAGCTTCTTTTTTAGCATTATGCTGTATTTACTTAAATTTGAAAGACCATTCAGAATTTTGTTATGCAATTCAGTATTTATTTATTATAATTTCAATATTCCAAATAGCAATTCATTACTACAGCATGTAATAAAAACAATATTTGAGTAAACAAAACTTTAGAAAATAAAGATCTATATTATTACTAAAGCCATAATTTAAACTCCAAAGTTGCATATTGCAAAAAGAAAGTAGCTCACTTTTTTAATTATTCCTAGTTTTTAACAGTTTTTTTTACAGAATAAAAATGAGATTTTCCCTTAATTAAAAAATTGTGTTAGTGAAAAGCTTTCTGACAGCTGTTGATCATTGTTTTAATAGTAAACTATACATTTTTAGTGCAATAACACTCTTGCTATGCAAGAGCTGAAGGCAGGATACTGTGAGTTGCAGCAATTGATTCCACCTGGTGAATACATAGGTAGAAGTATGTCGAACCGAAATTCCACTCTGGAAAATGTCAAGCAGGCAATTGACTACCTCTCTGCGACATGTGGTCTTGCAGAATCAACTTGTAGGGTAAGATAAACCAGCTAATTTTGCATTGTATCTGTCTGAAAAGCAAAGTTTAAATTTTGGCATGTTAAATATTTTTACTACTGTCCACTACTTGTTGATTAATTTTTTTATATTGGCATGCACATTTTAAAATTAATTATCCTTGCAGAATTATAATTTAGCAAAGAAATTAAACATTCAAACCATTATGCGGAATAGTTTTACAAATCATTGGTTTAACATTGAGGTTTCTGAAAACACTTTTAACCATTTTTTTTCTCTCGCAGGAGTCTCAATGTCCGCCACTTCACCAGGATACAAGTTGTGTTCTCAAGCGCTTGGCGTCCCTCCGAATATTCTCACAATGTTACGCTATCGCTCTGCAGAGTCTTTTAGATGAATGCGGTTTGAATCGTGATTCATCTTTGTACACAAGCTGGATAGATTTACTACCTAATTTTGGATAGTTTATGCTGTTCTCTACCACTGATGCGTCATAATTTTAATGCACTCCAACATTCATTCTCTATTAAAATAGCTTTATTTAACATATTAATTGATAGAACAGTCTCCATTGTGTTATTATTAAAATAAATAAATCACACTGTATATTGTTGTATTATATTTATATAAATGTTATTGTTGCAAAAAAAATATCTAAACTCAATAACATAGCATATCTGAGCAATACATAGCTAATATACTTTAATTTAATGATTTCTTATTTCAGTAAAATGCTGTTTTCTCTTGCAATTTTTACTAGTGTCAATAAATTGCTTAAACATATTGTCAAATATGCATGGTCATGCTGTTTCCCTCTTGATATGTTACGCTCAAAGTCATTGTCATGTTTTCTTTACATGTGCAGTAGATGCTCCTACAACGCATACCTCTTATAACGTAAAATCCAGAGAGTGTGAAGGGTTTGTGTGAAGCTTGTACTACACGTGTGATGCTTTGTACTACATCCAAAACTTGATATAACATAAAGTATCAAGTCAGGCAGGTTCTCAAATTTGATTTGAATATTAAGCTATCTCACTGCACTTGCAAAAAAACTATGTGCTTATAGCGCTATATATTTTATATATACAACTTTCACTACCTTTTAGTCTGTCTTGATAGATCATCAGATGTTTCGAAAAAAACAGAGAATAAGATAGCTGTGCAATTGCTCATGAACGCAAAGGGATCGACTGATGCAGGTGTTACAGCGGCGGTCTATGAATGTGAATGTGGTTAGTTAGATTATGGTCAAAAGCTCTCTTTTCTCCTGACCTTGATTCCTGAATGCATATTGGCAGCAAACATGTAGAACCACTTTTTAAATGAGTACATTTTGTTGTTTGGCTTTATTGTAGACATATAAAGTTATTATTATTAACTTTACTATGCAGAAAAGACTTTGCAGTTTAGAAAAACTAGCACATATTTGATATGTAAATGAGCATCGAAAGTGTGCAGTCCCCATCAACTTATTGTAAAATTATCGCAATCATGATTTGTAAAATCAGTAAGATTGATCATGAACAAGGAGAAAAGTTGTCGATGCAAACAATCGATACTACAGTTGAAATATAACTCACAAATGAAAAAAGTCAAGTTATGTTTTTTTCTCTTTTCTTGTTTGGCCATGGGGGTGAGTTTGGAATGATTTTGTAACGGATCAGACAATTTACATATATATATTACTTTTCATATAACGTAAAATCCTGATAACATAAAATTGTTTGTCACAGATTATTTACAATGTAGGAGCGCCTACTTTAGCCTACTCTATATACCTAAATGTAAATACATGCGTATGTATGTACATACATATGTGAATACATATGTACGTATATACATATATATGTATACACGTACATAAATGTATGAACATATATATATATATATATATGCACATACATACATACATGTAGGTATATATGTATATGTATATATGTATATAAATACATGTACATATGATGTACATATAATATATGTATGCACACATAAATGTATATGCATACACTATATATACATACATATATGTAGTTATATATGTATATATATATATATATGTATATAAATACATGTATATATGATGTATATATAATATATGTATGCACACATATATGTATATGCATACATTGTATATACGTATCCATGTATATACTTATATACGTGTATACAAATATGCGCATATATATGCATATGTACACATTGTATATACATATCCATGTATATACCTATATACGTGTATAAAAATTTAAACAAGTAGGTAAGCAAATTTTACCCGTTTGAATATATCTCAAATGTCGTGTGATTGTGTGTATGTATATGTTCACCTCTAGTTATTAAAATCTTGCAATTAAACTTTTGCATTCTGATGGGTTCGATCTCTGACCCTCGTGTTTGTTAATTCAATTATTTACCAAATAAACCACATGAGCTTTATGGATTCATCAGGCGATATACGTTGTTATATGGGTGAAATTGCGTTATTGCTCTCCATGATGCTACGGCAGTCATAACGGCATGGAGAGCGGTTAGTCAAGTAGTTAGCTCTTATTAGTAAACTTACTCAAAACAGCCATTGGAAGTGCACCAGGCTAATGGTAAATGGCAGGCAACCACTTAACCTTTCATTGTTTATAAGCTGATTTTAATACTCGTGTAACGCCGGGCATTTACAGACTATCACTAGGCTCCCTTAATAAACATAATAAGCTATTATCATCATGCAGACATTCATCTAAGTTCTTGCTACGCAATTGTATCACTTAACTATTTGACTTTTAGCTTCTGTTCCCTCATCCAATTATCAGCTTATCTAACTCTGCATAACAGCATATTACTGGTGTATGAAACTCATTTTAGACATTTTATCTGAAGAGTGTGATACTTATTGTACCACGTGAAACTATTAGGAATAAAATGTTTAGCTTCATAGAGTGAAGTTCCAATTATACATTTTTTATATATGCATACATATATAAATTGAAAATTAAATAGTTAACTTATATTTTTTTCAGCTACTGACAGTTTCCTGCTAGTGCATTCTTCAGGCTGTAGGCAACTCGGAAGTCTGCAGCCTGAAGAATGCACTAGCAGGAAACTGTCAGTAACTGAAAAAAAGATAATTGAACTATTTAATTTTCCAATTTATACTGCTCCATCTTATGTTGAGCACTCTGATTTTAGTTCTAAGCATTATACATTTCAATATAAATACATATATATAACTAAATGGAAATTCTAAAGTACCAGCAATTGAAATATTAGAAAGACTGTGCAAAATTTTAGAGCTGTTGATTAAGAAAAATGAAATGAAGAATATTTGTAAGAATGAAAATAGAGCAAATCACTGACCAACCATTTTTCTACCATAATTTCACTGTTTTTATAACAAGAACCGCAACATTTTGTCACATTCGAAAAATGAAGATTTCTTACCTAATAGTTTAAAATTGCTCATATTTAATCGAATTCACTAATTACAGCATTTTTATTGCCAATCAATTTATTACAATTGTAACCCACTGACAGTCACATTTAATGATCTCTAAAAAGGATATCCTCTTCAATTAAAGCCATGTCTCCCTAGCTAGTTCCTACATATGTATACAAGTATATATATATATATATATATATATATATATATATATATATATATATATATATATATATATATATATATATATATATATATATATATATATTAATAGTTCCAGCTGTATATAAGTAACCAAAACTGGTGCTAACATGTTATCTGAAGATGGCTCTTACCAAGCGTGAAACTAATAGTAATAGTGTTTCATTTGAAGTTATGGCCTGTTTTATTGATTTTATATATATATAAAATCAATAAAATGGACTATATCATTAAATAAAACACTATTACTAATAGTTTCACGCTTGGTAAGAGCCATCTTCAGATAACATGTTAGCACCAGTTTTGGTTACTTATATACAGCTGGAACTATTAAAGTTACTAAAACTTCATAGCCGAAAGATTATTGATTCATAGAAGCTTTATGGTTTAAAAATGGAAAGTAGAAACTTGCTAGCATGTCTGCAGGTGCTGACGAGTTCAGTGTGTTTGTTTAATAAATCAAGTTGTGCCTTGTATATACATGTAATATAAAATTTTTCTCACAGACACTAGGGACAGTTTTTAGAACCATTGGCCAGCGGTATAGACTGCTTCAGCATCCTACAGTTGATAGAATAGTTAGTGTTTGAAGCCTTCAATCGCCATAGGTGCTTGCTGAGCTCTGTGGCAGTTCTTTTATTTCGCTAGGTAAATGACGCTTTATGATTGCTATAGCGAGTTTTAAATGAAGTTTCTGTTAAGCCAATGTAGTTAGCTTAATCATCATGAAAGGTGACAGTGACTTGGCAAATTATAGCAGACTGCTAACATTTTCCCTGTATTGGGCAGTTGGCCTTTACACTAGGAAACCTAAGAATATATATATATTTATATATATATATATATATTTATATATATATATATGTATATATACTGTACAGCATGATAACAGTACTTTTTGTAGCACAGTAATGCCTATAGCCAAAACAATACTAGTTTGTACTTTTGCAGCTATTAAAACCTTATCAGTGCAGCTCAGAGCTGGAATGGAAAATAATCACATTGCCAAAAAAAGTTGACTTCTTTCCATGAAATACTAAGTTGCCTTACAGACTGCAAAAAAGCCAATCTGTAACTCAAGGCTGACTAACTATACATGAAGGCTAATAGTGCCGCACCTCTCACAGATAGCTCAACCAAACTGAAGTAAAGAAACAAATACTCATGCTACAGACAGTGCTTTCTGTAGCCTCATCAATGCAGCTAACATATCATTTTCCTGTTTCCTGAGAAAAAGAAGAAAACACGGTAAGTATTCATACTCTTTGTCAACTTTGCGAAAGTTCTGCTGTTAGCCTAATTCAATGTCACAAAACAAACAGTGAGCTTTCTTAAAATAAACTCTGTTACTCATGCGGTACACCTTTCTGGGTAAGTTATCTAATGCTAGTAGAGGAATTTAGCTTCCTTTAACATTCGATCTTCAATTATTATCATGCCTCCAGCATATGCTTCTCTAATGTGATGATTAGATAAAAATGTCTTGGTTGATTTGATCTGAAGCTCAGTTGACTAAGCTTGTATCCAAATAGCAGGTAATCAAACTCTTTCCAAGTTTTTGATCATAATTTAAAATGACATACCTTAGTGCAAAAATATGTCGCGAAAAAAACGAGCCATGTTCCTCTTTTAAATTATTGCAATCAGTATTTAAGTAAGCATTCGATTGTGATTGGTAATAAAACAAGGCACCAAAATAACCTCTTCATTTTGAGCCATAGGGCCAGCCAACATATCATTTTACCGTTTCCCAAAAAAGTAAGACAGCAGGATAAGTATTCATACTGTTTGGCAACTTTGTGAAAGTTATGCTGTTAGCCTACTTCAATGTCACAAAACGATCAAGGAGATATCTTAAAATAAACTCAGTTATTCATGCTGTTTAGAGATTGCAATGCTCAAATTCATTTACTGGTTTGGTACACTTTGCTGGGTAAGTTATTCAATGCTAGTAGAGGAATTTACCTCTCTTTAACACTCGATCTTCAATTATCAACATTCCTTCAGCGGATGATTCTCTATGGAAATGTTACCTTAGATAAATATTTCTTTGTTCATTTGATCTGAAGCTCAGCTGAGTAAGCTCGTATCCAAATATCAGGAAATCAAACTCTTTCCAGTTCTTTGATCAATGTTTAAAAATACATACCTTAGTGCAAAAATTTGTCAAGAGTATCCTTGAAATCTTCGGCTTTGGTTTATGTAATCCACCAATTTGTATTTCAGAGACACGTGTATGATAACATGAATGTGGCATCTAACTCTCTATCGATAAAGAATTTAGCAAAGGCTCAACAACTGATTGTTCAAACTGTACATATTCTAAGAACCGAGTTAGACTTTAAAAATGCATTTATCAACATATTGAGTTCAGTTAAACAATTATTTAGTTTCAATTTTCTTTTAAATGGTAAATGGAGAAAAAGGATAAACAACCTGCATTGATATAAAACAATGCTTTGGGCAGGGCTTTGTTGCACATTGACAAATTAACCTAAATTGCTCTAGCAAAATTTAGAAATGCGTAGTTGGTGTAGTGAAATTTTGTAGTTTAAAAAATAGTGCCTTATACCACAAAGGTTATAAAGAGATGGTATATCTGTACATATATATTTATATATTTATTTATATTTTTATACATGTATATATACTTATATATATACATATATTTATATAAGTATATATACATATATACATAATTAGGTGCCTCATCAGCTGCACTGATGAGGCTTCAATAGCCGAAACAGTACATGAGTATATGCTCCCTCACTTCGGTTTGGTTGTGTACTCTGTGAGAGGTGCGGCACTATTAGCCTTTGTGCAAAGCTCATCACTTTTGTGATTTGAGCTCTCTGGTGCCAGCACATTGACTTCCTTATAGTCTGTGAGGCAACTTAGTTGTTTCATGGCAGGAGGTCAACCCTCATTGGTAATGAGATTTGAGTCTCTTGCCTAAGATATGAGCTGCACTGAGGAGGCTTCAATAGCTGAAACAGTACTGTCTGTAGTATGTGTATATATCTATTTATATATATATATATATATTTATATATATATATATAAATAGATATATACTCATACTACAGACAGTATGTATATATATATACATACTACAGACAGAATTATATATATATATATATATATATATTTGTATATATATATATTTCTCAAAGTTGGTTGTATGTGTATCCATGTATTCATCGTTTTGATGGTCCAGTTATAGCTATTATTTTAGCGTCATGCCCGCATGATACGATGCTTCTATCTATATATATATTTTTTTATAAGTCAGTGTGCCCATCCATATGTGTGTCTCTTCAGCTATAGTGCACGCTGATTATTTTACCAATGCGGCTACGCGTTACTGTGCCCCTATTAAAAAATGTTTGTTGTAAGGTTCAATTACTATATCTTGGCTCAATACCAAGTCTTCTGACAAGCACGAGTATACTGTATTCATGAGAAGAGCCTCAACATTTTTTCTCCTTCGGGTCAGGTACAGCATGATATCTAATTTTTAAATTTGTACCGGTATTGAGAGATAATACTATCTTCGTATTCAAAGTTTTGATGTAACCTTTTTTATACACACACATGCACGCACGCTCACACACCAATTTCTATGAAAGGATTGCTATTATTAATTCTACATATTTAAGATGTTTATTTTGTTTTTTTTTCAGTTCGTATTAATTTTATGATTACCGAATTATCTTTTATTTTAATCTCAGCAAAACCGACTTAATTTAGCTATTACTTGCTAATTATTTCTCATTTATATCTAAACCCTTTTATAGTTGTTTAATTTTTTAATTTATTTGACAGGCACAAAATATTTTTCTCGTGATATGAAGTTTGAAAGTTACAGTTGTTTTTAGTTTCTCTTTGATTACTTCGACTACAAAAAACCCTTTTCTCATGAGATGTAGTTTGAGAGTTAGAATCGCAAGCGTTATTATATGTTAAATACAAATTAATTTTCTGTGCAAAGACTATTTTATTACTCGAGAAACGCCGAGTAGTACAGGTAGTATATATATTATACATATTATATATTGTGCGTATTATATATGTATATATATATATATATATATATGTATATATATAATATATATATGTATACATAGACGCTGTTAAAATGTTTATATATTTTGATATATAACATGTGTTCAAACCTATTAAGCTTCCCACTCAGTAACCATACAAAACAAACAGTTTCACTAATTCCATCATTTAATTTTATTAAAAATTTTGGATTGAAAGAAGCGTTTGTTTTGTATTTAATTGAATCAATTAGTAACACGAACACGATGTTCTATCAACTAGCGGTGTCTGTAACTGTTTACTAAACATTATAAGTTAATATTTTAGTGTTTGCTGCAGCTATTTGATAATTATATATTAAGGTGGTTGGTTATTTGACGGATAACTTTATTACAATTTTTTTGTATATTTGTAGACTTCGTGAGCATGATATGATACCTGGTGTTTTTTATTTGGTAAAATATTAGAAACATAAAAAATGTTGTTACACGAATTTGAAGTAAGCTTTTTGACTTCATGTGTGTCTAATAAGTAAAGGTGGTAAAGGGCTAATTGTTTTTGTTTAAATTGAGGTCAGAGTATATGTTTTTGCTAACCTGATTCTTACATTATGTAGAACTTGGAACATCAGCTCTGACATTCTTCTTGTTTGTCATTGATGGAGGAATCGACGACTGATTTAGTTTTTTTCAGACACAAGCTTTAGAAACATGAATCAGCTGGTCTCCTCTATTCATGTCCAACGTTCTAAATGATTTCACAGTATCTCTTGTTACTAAAGAGATGCAATATCAAGCATCGATTGACAAATGAAGAAGTATTTTGAGCACCTGTTATTATGATACAAAGTCGGTCAGCTGAGCTTCAATGTCAATAAGCAAGAAACCATTATTTATATAAAACTTTTCAAGTGAGAATCATTACACGTTTTGCCAGTACTGGGTCATTGACCCTACTATGTATGCCAATCATCCTGATTGTTCTGACCAGTTTAGTTTGAACTTTTGTTATTAAAAAGTTATTGAAAAGTTGTTAAACGCAATTTGACAAACTCAATGCATGTGCTAACAACGCTGTTATAGGATAATAATGGACTCTTAAGAAATTGCTAGCGTGTGGGTCTTTTAATCAGTCTCTCTACTTTTTCTCAGGAGAAGAAGATACAGTATTAAATGGTGGGTGAGAGATGGAACTCTAAGTGAACCTGAGTCAGTCACTAAGACCAGATTTATGAACCAGAAAGCAGGGTAGAAAACAATGATGCTGAGTCGTTAAGAGATATCTTTTTCTGTTTTTCTTTGGTACTTGGTGAGTGATAGGAGTGAACCCTTGAAAGACTAGCTAAGGCCGAACTGGCTCCCCTTATCATATAGGTTTTTTAATATAAATACATAGTGGAAATCTTTGTCATTTTCATTGCAAACATGTGTTAGTAAATGTAGCAGATGTACTTGTCACTTCTATTAAAAGTATTATTTAGATCTAACAGGTGGAACTAGTGGGGACATGGTGGCTGATAATAAGATATTTTCAAAGCAGACAAGACTGATGTATGGACCAGGTTGTGTAATGCTTGTTGTATTGAAGGAATTGTTTGGCACCTTCTAATCTAAATAGTGCTTTACAGTAATATGGCAGAGGTGGAAAGCAACAGTTTATGAATTATGTCTATTGCCGGATATTTCAGATCTTTCTAGTTTAGACATGTGGTCAGTGTTACCACAAGAAATGTCATCACTACAAAAAGGCCTATGGTTATCACTGACATCTGTAGTAGCTTTGACTCGTTGTTGTTTACAGCCTGCTGCAGGCTTTTTAGCTAAGGTAGAGCCATTCACATACGGCATTCATGATAAAGGTGAATGACTTGATACATATGACTTTTCCTGTTTTGATTATATCATGGATTCTTAAGTTAAAATGGTCATTCAAAAGTTTCTAAGTATTTTTAATGGAATCGCCTTAATAGAAACAAATGACTCGACCAATGACGAGCATGCTCAAAGCAGAGAGGCACGTCTAGTTAAAAAAACTAAAAACAATCAAATAAGTTTGTGCAGCAAAATCTGATAATCAGTATGTATTGAACGATAACAGAGGGGTTAAAACTTGGGTTATAGCTATCAAAAAGCAACAGAAAAACATCGGAAAAAATTTCCTCTAAGTTATGTTAGCTTTCGTTTGAGGCAATATGACATTTATTTGAAAAATAATGGTAACAATTATCATACTTCCAAATAGTTTTTCAACTAAATTAAGAAGGCTTTTTATTAAGAAACATTAAGCTTTATAGCTCATACTGTGCCATTCAATCTAAAAAGTCCAATGGTCAAACAAACAGAAGAAAATGGAACTAAATATCTACAAAGACTAAAATATCTACTTTGGCTATACCGCTTGCAGCAGTCTATAAACAACGACAGGTCAAAGTTTCCACAGCGATCTGTGCTAACCTCGTTATATCTTTGTATTAATGACATATTCTGTGGTAACACCGATATTATATGTGTCCATATTAAAAAGTTTCAAGTATTTGGTACTAGCTTAAATGAATTCAAAAATTCACTATATGCCAGGGAATAAGCATATGTATCTATAAACAGTACAGAAATAAAAAAAATTTAGTCTAGAATATTATTAATTTTTAATTTTGCAGGTTTTTTCTGTGTTGTTTATGTTTTACATTTTAGTATGGAGAATGTAGCGTGCTTTTGTACATAATCTAAGTAACAACAAAATGTTATACAGATGAAAGCCTTCAGATATCGCTAACTTTTTAGCAAATTATCTTTTTACAGTATATTGAGTAACATTCTCAATGACTCTAGCTAGACATTGCTAATACTTCTCTTTACCATAAAGCAGGCCTAAAGTGTATGAATATTAGCTCGGTCAGCGGAAAGATCAAGTTTATTTTAAATTATGTGTAGACGAAAGTTTGACAGTCTTCATTTAATCGTGAAAAATAAGTCATATTAGAAAATGTTAGTACATGTAGTTTGTTTCATGTTGGTCAATAAGGTGATCTCAAGAAGTAACTGAAATATTAATATTTGTGAATAGTAATAAGTCTATAAAACTTCAGGAAACTTGATAAAATCATTCAGACTATGACTAACTGGTTGCCTCTGATCGAATAAACAGTAATTTTTGATAGTTATGATGTGATAAACTGTTTGGTTTGCTTTTTTAAATTACAAGATCAAGTTCTAATTGCAATGAGTTTGACATATTATGTGTTATCATTCAGGCTAAGACTGAAGGCCAATTTACATTTGTCAGAAAAGCCTAATAGACACTCCTAAGAAACATATTTAACATGCCAACTTTTGAGTAGATTAGGACAGCAACTTTAGCTGCACTTGCAGCATGAAGTGAATATCTTCATGCCACTGTTGCCCTAAACTATCATTATCATAAAATATCAGTATGAGTTGATATGGGAGGAGTTTGCTAATTCATTCTCACAGTCAGTAACTCATGGATAGCATTTTCAATTGCTTGTTCAATGGGATTGTGCACTGGAACCATTCAAGCATGAAACACTTACATTTCATATAAATATAGCTGCCAGTCATTTATCTTTGTATTGATCATATCAGACAGCTCTCTGGGCATAGGTAACATATTTATCTTTGGATTCTAGAAGCACCTTTTCAATTAAACTTGTCAGTATGGTGATTCTATAGCTACAAAATGATTTAGCTTCAAATGGACGTAATCTTGCAAAAGTCTATTGTAACTTTTACATACTTTTAAAGTTTGCCTCCTTTATTTTTTAAAACGTCTGCTATATAGGAATATATAAGCTATCTCTTAAAATATGTATTGATTTATGACCCAACATTGTAGAGAAGGATCAAAATGAAACAATCACTTTGTGTCACTTTTCTTACCATGATGTTGGCGGCTACGTGCAACTGCAACCCTGTGGAAGAGAATGAAGAAATGATCCAGATGAAGGCAGACCTCGAAGATCTGAAGGGAGTTGTTGATTCTATTAAAACATTTGTAAGTGTGATTTTGCGTATATGTGGTTATACACAGTTCTCACAGTCATTACTTAAATGATGTTGATACATAGTTTCTAAAATGGTCTTTTTCACGTAGGGTTTATGACAAAGTACTTTCTCTAATCTAATTTCCGTACTCCTTTAACAAACTCTCATTAAAGGGATGTAATGAAATTCACAATGCAGTCTATTTATAGCTGTTTTTACTATTGTTGCCTTAACTATTAGTTGGTTTTCCTTGTTGTGTTGATGTTTCTATTTTGATTAGCTTTATTGCAGCTATAATTTACTTAGAACTATTTTAGAGCAACTGCAGATGTAGCCAATTCCTTTAATAGTTACTTCTACAAAAGTTTTATTATACAGTGTAGCTGATATCCATTGCTCCAGTTGTTACTGTGCTAATGCTGTTTTAATTTTTATTATCACACTCAGCAAATGTCCTGTGTTGCACGGAAAACAGAATAGTTACCCAATGAATTAGAGTAACTTACTTTGCTAGCTAGAGTCTAGATCTTTTATAAAACAAGGACAGTGTTTTAAGCTATCTTAATAAATGTTACCTTGTGTGTATCTATCAACTGTTCTAGCTAACAACTCTGCTAGCAAAGTTTAATAGTTAATAACCCTAAGTGCTCTGAGTGTGAGTATTTTAACCAATGTAATTAATATAATCACAATAGTTCATTGATACAATCAGTTGGACTAATGACAGTAGTGTGATAGTTTTCAGACCTTAAGTTATTGATGTCACACCCTCTGCAAAGTGGGATTATTATTGATAGATTTTAATTGCTCTAACTGGACACAGAAATAATAAATGAGTCATGAGTTATAATGAAAACGAAACCGGAAACAGATCGGTGATAAAATTACAGCCAATGACTAATTTGAAGTTCAGTGTGGTGATATGCATATGCAAACTCAGCTTTATGTTCAGTGGACCCTTAGGATATGATTTTGATTTATTCTAGGATTGGCATCATATGGTGAAAAGATTGTATGTAGTGATATAGAAACCGTAGTAATTACATTATATAATGCTAACATGCCCTGTAAAAACAGTCAAAATTTTACCTTAAGTGATGTAAATGTTAAAAACTAGTAACAAAATAGTGTGTTAACCTCAGTAACGATAATTTCCTACAGTAACTTTAGTGGTTATGATCTGCAACAAAGTGTAACATTATAATTAACAATGTGCTAACGTTTTGCCGGAGGTTCTTACCTTCAAGACAGATTTACGTATAATACGAACTTAGAACTCTCCTCAAATAAGTTTATTTTACTAAACATACACATTTAAAGCTAAGTTTTAGTATGAATTATTAACTATTTCACTGAATTTCAACTTTTTATTACTAAAATTTAATCATCAGTTTGCGTCTTCGCTTTCATTATAACTTTTAGCGGACCTGTTTATAACTTTTTCAACTCAAATCGGCAAGTATGAATCAGCTCGAATGATGCTGTTTTTGAAATGAAGTAGATTTGAGTTAGCAGATTAAACAAAGTTGTCGAACAATTTGTTTGAAGAAATCACAAACTCCGAATTTGGCACTGATTGTAAAGGAAAAATATTCCTGTTTTACAAGCAAGAATCGCTGAACTGAGTGAAATCAATTATAGCGTCTCTTTCAGACGATGTGAAAATATTTTTGGCAAACAGTATTTTGGTGTCTCTTTTATTTTGATTTAAGTAATGAGAACACCGACTGTCAAAATTGAACTTGGCCACAACTTTGTTGAGTTCCTCTGGTAAAATAAGATTTGTACGGAGAGGTGAAAAAATCATTGTGTTCTTCTTCGTGAGATGAAAAAATTGTATACCAGAAATTTTGTACCTTGAGGGTGCACTGTGTTAACAAAGCTCATGTAATTTTGCTTCTAAACCACTGTTTAGATCAGCTGGTAAATTTTATAGATTGAAGAGGCTGCAGCAGGAAACAATCTTTGGGAAGGGAAAGGTAAGAAACTAACCTAAATTAGCAACAATCAAAAGATGCTGTGCAAAGGAACTGAACTAACATATTCAGATTTGCAGCAACTGTACCAACTGCACCATTCAAACATAACAGATTTGTTGTGAACATACTGATGGTACCATATACTGCATGATAATCTTTCACGATGCTTGGGACTGCTAGCCTACCATTGATGATAATTGTATGATCGCTTAATTACTTGATATTCGTTGTTACAATTACTGACAAAGAAATATATAACTGCATGAGCCAATACCAACATGCTTGTTTTCTAACTCTTGGCACTATATTGCTTTTGCTAGGAAACTATGGCAGGGCTAGTATATTAAATAACTTAATATTAATACCCATGTGCTGCTAAACTTTGTAAACCGCTGCCGCTTGTAAGTGCTTTATTTAAATTTGGTAAGGAAAATGATATCATGAAAATCAGAATGTGTGTCATAATGCCTGAATCAAAGTCATGCATATACGTATCAAATTTTTATATGTTTGATATGATGAGACGGAATAGAAAATATTTTTCTAACAATAGAAGCGTAATCTGAACTTCAAACTTTAGTTAATTGAGCAGTTTGTACTGAAATTATAGCTACTTTATACTTTCATTTTGTGTATCAAATACTCAAAGCTATAGCTCCACGCTGACACCTGTCATCTTATGTAACATTTAAAGCTTTACATGTTGATTGATCAGAGTCGAATGCCAAAAAATTAATCTTGTTTTTTAAAAACTATTTTAAATGTGACCAAAGTTGATAGTACTGATTCAAAATGTTTGATACCTCTCACTTTCTTGCGCATAATAAATTTGGGTTGTTAGATTAGTTAGCCTTTCACAGAGTAAGGAATGCCATTGAATAAAAACTTGATTAATGTTTAGGTGAAACTTTTTGGGTGAAACAGAATAGCACAACTGAGAATGTTATAGAGTAAAAACTTTTAAAGTCAAAGTAAAGAACTAAGTTAAATGGCGAATTCCTGATTAAAAGCCGATGTTTTAGCAGTAATTTACTAAATTGTAGGATAAAACTTGTCCGCAATGTGTCTTTTTGTTTGAAACTCTAGAAAGTGCCCGGTATAATCAAAGCTTAGCATAACTGTAGTCAGATTCTGTTCAATGTATTTATTTTATTTGAAAAGTTCAATGTTGCAACTTTTGGCCAATTTTATACTGAATGCCGATAAGACTGATAATCAATAAAGGTTTAGGTCCAATGTACCGCATAACAAATTATAATATTTATTTGCTTAATTTTGAGCAATAATTTAAGAAAGCTCAAGTCAAAAAAACATTTGATGAAAAAATCATATCCTTTTGTTTAATGTAAAATTAAAATGCTAACTTTTAGCTTTGATAAAACAATTAGCAAACTTGTAAAACCATGTTAAAAGGTTAAAAATTCACTGCTAACTATTTATTATTACTCTCTAACTTGACGGCCAAAGGCAGGTGCTGCAAACATCTATAAAAGATTAACCAGTTTTTAAAAACAAAACTATGTGAAAGGCCTTCATGAATTTTTTTGGTAACTCCTAACCAACCATGGTCCCTTTAGCTAATCACTGCTAATATTCACCTTTTATTGGCTTCCTCAGGTATTTATTAAGATTAATTTATTTACATGTACTACCTGTATTTCTGGCTAGTTGGACCTCCCGGACCACCAGGAATTGCAGGTAGAGATGGAAGGGATGGAGAAGATGGAATGCCAGGAAGAGATGGGTCAGATGGCAATGATGGAGCAGATGGTAGAGATGGAGCAGATGGACTGCCAGGTAGAGATGGAATTGCTGGTCGAGATGGAGAAAAAGGTAAAACTTTATGATAGCCTTTTCAATGTTCAGAGTTTGTGAGTCCGACTTGTGAGCAGAAATCTTAAACGACAAAAGACCTGCCTTTCAACAGTATCTTATCATCATCAGCTGCCAATAAACTACATTTTGATAAAATATGCTACTGAAACTCAAGTAGTCCTGACAAAATGAATTTCTGCAATCTACCTTTTTGCTCCAATTGTGTTAGCATGCAACTAAAGACTCAAAAAACTCATTTACTGATCATTACTCAGTATTTAGTTTTCTAAACACAACCAAACTACCAAAAAGTAGTTAGATTAGTTAGCTGTCATTGTATCTCTAGAAATAAAACTTACTTATCTCTATAATTATTTAAAAATTAAAAGAATAAATCTTATGTACTTTACTTTTGCAATATTGCTCATCATTTTAAAATATAATTCTCCATACTAAAACTTTTTTAACAAGTTATCATCGTTTAACATAAATTTTTAGGCGAATTAGTAAGTTTTAGATTTTATAACATATATTTTACAGTGAGTGGAAACATTTTATTTTTTCCAAGTCATCATCAACTTTGTGTAAAGCTGAACTATTTTAAAAATGACATGCATCAAATATATTACTGTCGATAAACACATGAAGTATGAATCTCAAAGTTTGTCTGTATATCGGTTCAGCTATGGCAATTAAAATCTAGCAATAAGAAACCGTGGTGCAAAAAACTTCACCCCAGAATCCGCCGCTCACAAGGCAGCATTTAACCCATTAACCTACACAGGATGCATGGGGCTTATTGGACATTATGAGTTATTTTTAGGTTATAACTTCGCATACAGACTCTGCGCTATGCACAATGTCTCTAAAGCTTATTGTCACCGCTCTTATTAATAAGTTGAGCAATGTGGACACTAGCTTACTTAAATTAGCCCATGATAACTACATGTACATTATCTGCCACTGTTTATGAGCTGTTTTTGAATATTCGTGCGATGCTAGGCATTCGGCTAGTAAACTTATATAATTGAGTATCATCATAATGATTGATATCATATTGATCAAAATTCATTTACTTTTCAGTATCTATTTTAGTCAATGTTTTTGATTATTTAAGCTGGTTTATATACTTAAAATCTAACCTTTTGTAACTTAACTACATGTATCTTCTCACACATTAAATATCATATGTGAACTCTTGAAAATTTTGAATAGAACATCATTCTGGCTGCTCAAAATGCTTTCATAAGTTAGTTGAGTTTTGTTTTTAGGAGATGTTGGAAACTCTGGTGGGCCCGGTATTGATGGCCATGAAGGGCCAGCAGGTGAACCTGGTCTAAAAGGGGAACCTGGACAAGCAGCTGATGGTGCGATTTACACTAGATGGGGACGAACCACATGCGGATCTAATGCAGTGCTCATTTATGAAGGTATAATCTTGAGAGCTACCAGTTTTTAATATATCAAATTGGGTTTGCAAAATAAAACAATTTTGTTATTTAAAAGTAAGTGGGTTTCTTAAAATGGTTGTGTCTGATGAGGAAATAACCTAATTCTGTGATTTTAGGTTACAAGTTAGTTCTAACTGTGACTCACTTTATTCCTTTTTAAACCTCTTAGTAAGTAATCATATTACAGTAGACGATTCTATAACGTATACCTCATATATCGTAAATTCAAAATAGTGTAAATAATTTATGTGAAGATTTTGCTTTCAACTACGTAGAAAGATTTATACAATGTAAAGTGTCAATTTGGGCAAGTTTTCAAAATGGATTTGACCGCTACTTAATCTCGCTGCTCCTGCAAGATAACAATCGTTGTACATGTAACGCTATACTGATTATATATACAGTTTTGCAACAATTTGGTTTGTTGTGATAGAGAGTCAGATGTGTCCACAAAACAGGAAATAAGATAGTTGAACAAATATATATTCCAAATGCAAATGTTCATAAATACAAAGGCGATCGATTGGTGCAGGTGTTATTTGGTGGCTCCATCAATTTCAATGTCACGAGCTGGAATATTGTCAAAAGTTCTCTTTCATTCTAACCTTGAGCTCTAGATACAGATTGATGACGAGCAGGTAGTACCCTCTTTGTGAATTATTTTGTTTAGATTTTTTGTAGACGTATAAAATATTTGTTGTTAGTTATACTTTGCAGAGTAGATTTTGCTGTTTAGAAAAAATAGGCAACTTGTTGTAGATGAATGTCAAAGATGTGCGCTCTCCAATTTATTATAAAATTACTTCAAAGTCTATAAAATCAGTGAAATTGATCGTAAAAAGGAGAAATGTTGTTGATGCAAACTAATATTGCTGAAGTTACAGTACAGCCAACATATTAAAAATTTTAGTCAAGTTGTTTCCGTTTTGTATGCCAAAAAGAGTGAATTGGAAAAAGTCTTAGAACAGATTAGGCTATTTACATGTAATTTAATATTTGTATAACAGAAAATCTCTGTAATGTAAACATTGCTAGAATGAATGTTTACGTTGTAGGAGTGCCTCCTGCATGTTATTTACAAAGCTAGTAAACTAACAGCCAATGACTGAACTTAAGATAGTGATAACTCTAACATTAAAAAAGCTGCAATATGACACATACTTTTTTTTCAGCAAACTCACAGCTGAAATAGGTATATCTTGAGGTTTAGCACTTTCTGACTTTGCATTTAATATTTTTAAAGCAAAACTTACAGACACACAAGAGTTATATTATATACTTTTAAACTAATGACGGCATTCAAATACACTTTTGGGTAATATATCAGAGTTACTCTGATTTAATCAGTAGCTACCTTCAAGATTAGTCACAGGGATATTAGAAGCAACCATCACAGACATAAATATTGGGAGGGATTTCCTGGCTCTACCTTCATACACATATCTTTCTATTGCATAGTTATCTAGTCTGTGATAGGATGATAATTTGGCGAATATGAATATTGCTGGCATTGATTGGTACTTTCCATGCTATTGGTAGGCTCTTTATTATTAGAAATGGTTAAACTGAACTTAAAATTGTAGAAAAAAGTATCGATTTTACTTTTGTCAATGTTTTTAGAAAACTAGCAAAAACTATTAAGCTTTCTGAAAGAAATATGCAAAAAACTTCTAAATAAGCCAAGTGTAGTATAAACATTGCTATACTCTGTAGTATACAAGGTTTCCTGTTTTTGCGCGTTCACCTTAACATAGCTCTATTGGATATTGGGTTGGCAACTTGCCACACCTACAGAATTGGCTATAACATCTCAATGAAATTATTTCTATATTCCGAAAAGGTAGTGATATAACGATTTTACCTTAATGCTTAGGCTTTGCTGGAGGATCTCAGTGGGACCATCAAGGAGGAGGAGGCAACTACCAGTGCATGGTGTATGATGCTGAGTATAACCGGGGCAATACGGTCATTGCCTCCGGTTTCCTAGCTGGTACAGAATATGAGTCAGTCAACTATGGTGTATTCAGCCATTCTGCCTTTAACCAAAATGCTCCATGTGCTGTCTGCTATGCTGAAACCAGATCATCTGTAATCATGATTCCTGGTAAAAGGAGCTGCCCTAACAATCAGTGGACATTTGAATATGAAGGTATGTTATGTGTTTGCAAAATAATTACTAAAACAGAAATAGGAACGAAATTATTAATGGTGATTACAAATTATTGTCAAAATGTTGTCATAACATAATTACATAATGTTATGACCTTGAACCATATCATTACGTTATTATGTTAAAATTGAAAGCTTTTTTAACTAAATTATATAAAAAATCATTGGTTCAAGTTCCTTGTTCCGGAAAAATTGAGCATATTTCAACAGGTTGGAATCGGTTGTGTCTCGAGCATAGGTAATTTTTATGAGAGTATTCATAAATTTACCACTTGTAAATTCATGAAATCGATAGTTTTTGTTAGCACAGTCAGAATATGGTGAAAGGTGTACGGGCATTAGTGTCATGATATAACCACCGCTTTAAAATCACTGCTGGATTTCGATATGATGAAGACTTTTTTAATATTTGTTGAATTTGTTTCTATCATAACTTTTAATTCTCTGCCACGTTGTAAAGAAACAAAAATGGCAGAGCTTCTGTCTTAGATGAGGACCATCTATTAAAACAACAAACCAACAAAGTGTTTTTCTCTTGCCTGTGCACATTGGATAATCATCGGTGTTGACATAATTTTCTATTAATATGTTTTGTCGACAAAATTATTCTCTGATATCAAAGCTATAAGCTGGCTTTTCGCCTCCAAAAAGTTAATTTTTTTAAATACCTAGATCAATCCTGAACAACAAAATATAACGATTATAATATAATAATTAGAAGTAGTTTCCAAATTTTGTCAGCTAAGTTTTAATACCTAATAATAATGTTGAGTAATATGTATAGCAATTAGCTTATCACATGAATGTAGGAACCTGCAGGTCATCTCCATGGACATGCTATATAACTTTCTCACAAAGATTATAATTTTGTACATATTATGATACTTAAAGTATATAAAGTCTGTAATATTTGCTACTGCAAATAAATAACTTAAGGACACTTCACTCAATGTATCATATTTGTTTTAGGCTACATAATGTCTGCACGTTTTAACCATAATGGAAGGAGAACATTTGAGTGTGTCGATGCCAATCCAGAGTACATAGATGGAGAGAGTGCTAACAATAATGGAGCACTTTTTTACTTCAACAAAGCTAATTGCAGTCAAGGAGTTCCTTGCCCGCCATACGACCCAAACAAAGCCATTACTTGTGTTGTTTGCACAAAATAATGTACTTTCACAGATGCATAAACGTGTCATTAAAACCCAGTATATGTTTCATACTTCAAACCTTTTGTAACTATGGCCAACATATATTTTCTTGTAGACAAATTTACTTGATGCTATTTTTTGCATTTTGCTGTGAAAAATAATTTCTGAAACGTGTATTAGCTTTTGAGCAGGTTTCACATGCAATGAGTTAAAAAAGAATTGTCATGGCAAATGCTCTCACAGTTTTTTATGCCGCTGAACTATTAACAACATTTATTTGAAAAATAAAATGGGACTTTGTCTTCATTTACAAAACAACCATATAGCATCTACCTTGTTACTTAGAAGCTTTTTGGAGTATTTTGCAGACACTTTTATTGGCCACTGCTGTCAGGGTGTGACTAATGGTTTTAGTGAAATATCACGTATAGGGCCACCGTAGGGAGGTGCTTACAAAGCTTCCTAGATGATGTGTGCAGCAAGTTGATTGCATACATGTACTAGTGAAATACTCAGTGTTGCACAGGTATTACAAATAAGCTTATACACAGTGACAGATAATGTAGTTGAATGCAATTTGTTATTAGCATGCCCCATTGCTGATTTTAGTAATTTTTAGGCCATTCGAATTTGTGAACTTCATATCATAAGAAAAGTTTTTTAGTGCAGTTCAAATAAAATAAAAAAAACCGCTGTAAAGGTTTCAAACCTTTTGAAACTACTAGAAGTTTTAACTTTCATAATTTGAAAAAAAGTTGTTTTTTATAAATAAGTTAGGAGGAAAAATGAAAATGTAAAGGGGTTAAATGCAAATGTAAAATTGTTAGCAAGTAATGGCCAAATACAGTCTGTTTTGCTACCATTACAATGAGAACTTGTTTGGTATAAAATTATATGATTTTAGTTCATTGCAGTGATGGCATGCAAAAATTGGCATGCTAACACTGGAATGCTTCCCTTGCACGGGTATTGAAAATCAGCTTAAAAACAATGAAGGTAATGTAGTTGCCTGATACTTGCTATTACCCTGGCACAAATCCATTGAATCGTTTGAGTAAGCTTACTAAAAAGAGCTAACTATTTGCTCTCACAACTGAGTATGCATAAAATTACTGGAGAGCGGTAGCGTATCTGTACCACATAACGACATGTATTGCCTAATGAACCCATTAAGCTCTGTGGCTCAATTGGTTAAGGATTGGATTAGCAACTAGGAGGGTCTGAAATTAAATCGTCAGTTTTTATCCCAAGGTTTTAACAGCTATAGCTGTACAGACACCGAAACGCAGACAAAAATTGAGAAATATATATAAAAGTATGTATATAAACATATAAGTATACAGACATAACTCCATCCATGTATATGTAATGTAATTTAATGTAATAGATGTAGTAAACATACATTACAAAATATACATATATGTATACAGTGTATATATATACAGTGTATATATATATATATATATATATATATATATATATATATATATATATATATATATATATATATATATATATATATATATATATATATATATATATATATATATATATATATATATAGTGTGTATATATATACATCTACTATATAAACGGCAATCGTTGTCTGTCTATCTATCTGTGTATCTGTCCGCTTTATAGAGTACCGTACTTTTCCGACTATTAGCTGCTACTTTTATATAAGGGTGTGTCTATTCTCTGGTTTTTTTCACCGCTAGGGCGCATTAACGGGAATCTCCGGTTAGTACACGCCTCTATTATAATACGTAACCTGCTATTCATCGTAGGGATGGACGATAAATACTGATATGCTAATAGTATGAGTAGTCTTCTCGATATATTGAGTCACCGATAACTCCCAAATATGAGCAGTATAAATAAATTACCGTATATGGCGGTCTTTTTTTCGATTCGATCGTACGAAGCAAACTTACCTAATTAATATGAGTAAGTAGTAAAATTAAATTAGTAGTAAATATTAGTAGTGAATTAAATAAAATTTACTACTCTTTAAATAAATTAATGAGTAGTAAATTACATCTAATTAATATTTACTGCCAACATGTACCGGGAAGGTCATGTGAACATTTGTTTCTTGCAACCACTAAAAAAACGCTGTTCTCTATCTACTATATAAATGGCAATCGTTGTCTATCTGATTGATTGTCCGCCTTATAGAGCGGTCTTTCTTTTTATGGTCGTACGAATTTCGGTCGTATGAAGCAAACTGAATTAGGTAATATGTGTAGTAACGGTAAATAAATTATAGAGCGGTCTTTCTTTTTTCTATTCGGTCAAACGAAGCCAACCGAATTAATATGAGTACTAATTATCGTAATATCGTAATTTCGTAATATGGACTATTAGCCGCTACTTTTCTCTGACGATTTGAGCCAAGCGGCTTATATAAAGGTATGGCGATTCTGTTGTTTTTCTTTCACCGCTCGAGCGCATTAACCAAAATCCCCGGTTAGCACGCTTTTTAAACAGCAAATTTTCTGCTGTGTTTAAAAGCACCTTTCCTGAGTTCTGCGGCCTATACAAAGGTGTCTATACAGCTATATAAATGTACTATTAATTAAATAAAATAAATTGACAAGTAGTTATTTACATGCAATTAATATTTACTGCCACTGTGTACCGAGAAGGTCACGTAAACGTTTGTTTCTTGGAGCCACTGGAAAAACGCATTTCTCACCTACTAAACTTCTACATCAAAAAGGTAAGTGTTTCTTATACGATGTTGTATTGTCTATGAATTGCCACATCTCCACTACTTAATAACGTTGGATTTGCCGCTGTTCGTGATAGTGGGTCATGTTCATTTCCTTCAGCAGCCGAGTTACTAATTTTTTTTTCCAGCTACGAGTAGGCCTATTGTAACTTACTATTACAGAACTTTCACGAGTACTCCGAGCGTTGTGATACGCTATTGTGAAAAGAAAGAGAGCAGCTGCTATCGACTTACTGTCACCCTGCATCAACCATGACCAGCTATACGTCGCCTGCTCAAAAGTAGGCACACGCCGAAAACTGTTTCTTCATACGCCCGACAGAAAAACCAAAAATGTTGTCTATCCGCATGTGTTGCGTTGAACTAAGGGAGAGAGAGAGGGAGAGAAAGGGAGAGAGAGAGAGGGAGAGCGAGGAGGAGAGGGGGGAGAGAGAGAGGGGGGAGAGGGAGCGAAGGGGAGAGAGAGGGAGAGCGAGGAGGAGAGGGGGAGAGAGAGAGGGAGAGAAAGAGGGAGAGAAAGGGAGAGGGGGAAGAGGGAGGGAGAGAGAGAGAGGGGAGAGACGGAGAGAGGGAGAGAAGGAGAGAGAGGGAGAGCGAGGAGGAGAGGGGGGAGAGAGAGAGGGAGAGAGAGGGAGAGAAAGAGGGAGAAGAGGGAGGGAGAGAGAGAGGGAAGAGAGGGAGAGAGACGGAGAGAGGGAAAGAAGGAGAGAGAGAGAGGGAGAGCGAGGAGGAGAGAGGGGAGAGAGAGAGAGAGGGGAGAAAGAGAGAGGGGGAGAGAGGGGAGAGACGGAGAGAGGGAGAGAGAGGGAGAGGGGGAAGAGGGAGGGAGGGAGAGAGAGGGGAGAGACGGAGAGAGGGAGAGAGGGGAAAGAGGGAGAGAAGGAGAGAGAGAGGGAGAGCGAGGAGGAGAGGGGGGGGGAGAGAGAGAGGGAGAGAAAGAGGGAGGGAGAGAGAGAGGGGAGAGAGGGAGAGGGAGAGAGGAGAAAGAGGGAGAGATGGAGAGAGGGAGATGTAACTGAATATTTGGAGTTGTTTTACAGTATGAAAGACAACTCTCAATAAACCTTATGCTGCGCGTGAATCTATTCCTGTAGACGGGTAATGCAGCTAGTATATATATACACTGTGTATATATATATATATATATATATATACACTGTATATATATATGTATGTATATACCATATATATATATATATATATACAGTGTGTATATATATATATATAAATATATATATATATATATATATATATATATATATATATATATATATATATATATATATATATATATATATATATATGTATATATATATATATATATATTTGAATATAAAAGTCAGCTTACTAAATTGCTGTTATTAGATTGGTCGCTATAAAAAATATGTTTTAACTTAGAACACATTTGTGACATTCTTCTTTGTCAAGTTGGAAATATAAAAGTAACTCAAATTTTATCTAGAAATCGAGCAATCAAATAGTTCTTGTTTGCAAAGCAACTTCTCGCCCAATGAAATGCAAAATAATTTAGCAGCTTTGATTACTTGTAAGTGAAAAATTGAGTTTTTTTTATATGTTAAAGAACGAGTATCATGGTAAACTCTAAAACTCTTTTTAAAAGTTTTATTTTTTATCTTTGTATTTGGTTTTGCCCACAATACATAATAAAGTACAAAATGTTAGATAAGCTGGAAGCCATCTGTCTGTAGCCATAACTACAGTACAAATAGCTGATTATCTAAAAGAAACACTAGTGTAGATAGTATTTCAGTATAGACTGATGAAATTTTTTAAGATTCAGCTACAAAATGTTGCATAAGATGGTAATAGCAGTCTGCAAGTATTTGTGACTTGTATACATATACATGTATATACTAGTCAAATGCTGGGCGTTGCATGGATAAAAAAGACAGCTTATAAACCCTGATAGTTAATGTAGTTGTTTGCCATGTGTCATTAGCCTGGCACATTTCCAATGACTAATGTTAGTACACTACTATTCATATTGCTAAACTTATTAATAAGAGCTGTGAGAGCAAGCTTTAGTGGCATTGCATAACACTGAGTGCTATGTTTTAGTTTAACATACATAGCGATTCAAATCACCTACTGAAATTATTGCTTTCTGCATAGCCTGATTGGAAAGATTAATGCCTGGTGAACTGGAGGTTCAGAGATCAAATCCAGCACAAAACGGATGTTTCATTCCTAGATTAATATACGAGTAATACTACAACAAGGACAACAAATTTTGGGTGATATGCTAACCTCAATGTTAAAATAATACGCATGTCTTATCCTGGTTTTCGCTGCTCTTTTGATTTTCTTTCAGTTTAAAAATCATGATTTTTATGTCAGATGCACTTTTTCAACCATGGTAAGTGCGCTAACTGTATTTTTCTTTAATCGCATGCGGTAGTTTTCAGCTAGACAGTCTTGAACTGTTTTAACAAAGGTTCTACCATGATAGTTGGTAAGAAACTAAAAAGTAGATAATCAAACTTTCAAATCGTGCTTTAATGTTTAAAGTAACAGTTTTACTAAAGACTATATGTGTTGTAAAGATACTAATCTACATGTAGCAGTAACACCAAATAAACAGCACTGTAATAACTTAGTAATCATCAGTGAAGAAAATAGGTTAGGTAGTGTCGAGAGTTTGTTTTTGTTTCAAGTAAAAATCAAACAGTAAATTTTACATTGTCGTTTATTACTTGACCAACTGCGTTGAAAGGCTTCAATTTATACTCTTACATGTAGTTCAAAATTTACAATAAGCAACAAAGTATGTATATTAAAGATAGGGAATTAAAATTTCAGTCAACAGTTTTTTTCAGACAAAAGACATTGGAAAAAGTGTCTAAGGTACATACTGACAAACTTGCAGTTTAAAGTACGCGATTAAACATATCTGTAGTATAATTATGCACTGTAGCTTGAACATATTTTTTGTTAGTTTTTTATCAAAAAATTCCGTTGTTTTTATGTTGCAAGCTGGTTTATAATAGTATTTTAGGTCAAACTCTACTTCATAATATTTTGTGGTTTGGCTAGCTTTAATTATTAATTAAATGCCATTGTTAGTAATATTTTAAACCCAGAAGCCTATTGACATTTTGGCTATTTCATTCAATCTAGGAGAGTTTGTTACTACTAAAAATTATTAGCAAAAATTTAACAAAGACTATACTATCGAGCTTGTGAATACTGAAAAATTACATTTGCAAACATTTACACGCAACTGCAAACAGGCACCTATAAATTCCAAGTTAATGTAAGTCGAAAAACTTCCTTCTAATCAAAACGATCTGTGAACCATGTAAGCAATTAAACATAATTGAATTTCGAATTCATGATGAAGTTAGAGATTGCCATTTACCAACTCTAGAAAATTTTTGCATTTGAGCAGTTATTCAATGTGACATTTTATTGTATAAAGTTTTTTTCTGGCTAATTGGACAATTGAAGTTGTTTTCCCAAGTTTAGTGTAGTAGTTTTTGCAAGGTATGACAATTCTAAAAAGTGAATTTAGAATCCCTAACAGAAATGTTAATATGTATTTCTTTTTACTACAGTAGTTGAGATCCTTGAGAGTTTTCAATCTGATAGACCCACTTGTAGCCATACAAAAAAATCTAGTACACAGTTTTTATGGTATTTCTTTAGAGCAAGTGCCAACACTGCTGCTTATTAAGAATGAAAAACACGTCTGTTAGAAATAAAGCCAGTATATTCCTGAATCTTTATATTCAACTGAGTCTTTATTATGTAATAGAGCACTCAATTGGCCATCAAATGTTTCATACTAAGTCATTACATATTTCCTCCGCACAAAGTATTCTACCCTCAAATCTACATAGAGCAATGAGCTGAAGCAAGACAAAAGTTTGATACTTTTAACCTCAAATTACTTTATTTTAATGTTTATTTTTCTGTAGATTTCAATTTACTTTTACGAAATTGGTTTTATATGTTTTCAAAAACCTGCCAACAAAATTAAGACAATTTTGAAGAGGTTTGTATAGCTAATAATTAAAAAAAAATTGAAAGTATTTTTAGGACTTTTGAGGTTGTTGATCAATAATTTTTTTACCAAAACAAACATCAGCCTGCTTTCTATTTTAAAGCAAATGTCTACCATGAAATTTACATATTGATGTTCAGCAAAAAAAATTTGTGTTTTTGCTGCCATATTTATAACAAATTGTTAAGGCATTGTTACAATACACATAATTATTCGGGATGTGCATTAAGGTAACAGAATAGTTACAGATAGTCATAGTTATTGCAGTTAATAGTAATCATAGTCATAAATACGCATATGATAAATATTAATGCCTGCACGAGCATTATTACTACTAACCAATATTAGCCTTAAAATTAGCGGCAAAGTTGCTAACATGGATTTGCATACTACACAAAAACACACGCACACATTGGTACACACGCCTGTACACACACATGCACACACACACGCACGCACGCACGCACACACACACGCACACGCACACGCACAAGCACACACACACACACACATGCACACACACACACACACACACACCCACCTAAACTCACACACACGCACGCACACCTGAACACATACCTGAACACACACCTAAACACTCACCTACACACCTCACTGCATGCACTACTGCATGCACTACTGCATGCACTACTGCACACACTACTGAACACACTACTGCACAAACTAATGCACACACTACTCCGCACACACACTTGCACAAGCACCCGCACACATGCCAGCACAGGTGCCCGCACAAGCACCTGCACATACCCTTGCACCCACACACACGCACGCACGCACGCACACACACACGCATCTGCACATACATAAATGCATGTTGAGGACACACCTGCACACCCATGCACTTCATGTGCACGCTTGCATGTTTTCACATAAACTCACAGACATATGCACACAAACGTCCATACACATATGTGCCCAAGTTCATTTGTGTAGGCGCATGTATAGACACAAAAGTGCGCATACAAAGTTCAATAACACATGCACCCAGACACAGACACATGCGCGCACAAGTGCAAGTGTGCACACTTGTAGTCAAAAGTACCCACACATTCACACACATATGCATGTACAATTACATGATTGCAAATAGCACCAACACATAAACACATGCACACGCTTTCATTCATACTCAGGCTCATGTATTTGGGTTATTGAGAGAGATTTGCGCGCACGCTCAAAAACGCCCACACATATAATACCCTATATAGTATATAACCTATATATACTATTTGTAAGGTCACAGAGAGTGAAGATGAATATAAAGCAAAAGAAAAGTGAGACCTATTGGCGTATAAAAGTGTGGTGCGATTAATAGCTAAAGTAATTTTTATAGCACAGAAATGGTGTGTTTTTAAGGTATTTGGTTTCCAAGACAGCACCTTTGAATAAAACAGAAAGAGGACAATGCATATGCTTTTATGATGGAGTTGCAGCACCATTTGGTAGTGTGGCACTGTGCAATCGCTGTATAGAAACTTAACAAATCTCTATTATAATTCAGCTATCTTTATTGCTCATAAGAGGATCTGTTTTTCCCAGGATACAACCGGCAAAACACTGAAAGTGCTTTATACTCTTATTAAACAGTTGCCATGATTGTATCTTTATTACTGTTATTGGAACAGTTTTATCCTGATAACAATAAAATATGTCGATAAAATCCTTTTACATATTTTGTTTACTACATATCTACCCTAACTTGAACACATATTTAAATGATCTCTAGAGGCAAAAATTTAAATGGAGGCATGGGCCAGAATTACAAACCTAAAATATGAATGAATATTTTTGCCTCTATACTCTTTCTCCTCCGTTTTGTGAGAGTGGAACTATTATGTATAACAATTTGTTCACAGTGCTTTGTTTTGAAGGATAAAGGCAACGATATAGAGTTGGAGGCTAAAATTGAATGAAAATGTATGTAAACTTTTTTTGAGAATAACATCAAAATTTGTGACTGACATGCCAAAACCTTTCTAGATTTGCTTGTAAACATCCGAGATTTCTAGAGCTATAAAAGTGCAATGTGATTTTCACCTCTTTATGTGTCTGTGTCATCGTGGGGTTTGAGTATACTTGAATGTGTTTTGGTTGATTAAGGAAGCATATGCACCGCATCTATAACAAACAAAAGTTACAATATAAAATTATGTGTAACTTAGCATCATATAAACCTTAGCAACCATCTAATAAATATTTTTTAGTCCGGTTCAACAACTTTGAGTAAGAGAGTTAGAAAATTAACCATGAAAAATACATGCAGGAGAGGACAAATACAAAAAAACTAACATGAATGTATTTCTGGAAAACTTGGCAAGCAGAGCACGCAGCAAATATATCTATAGGATCTTACTTGCTGAGCAGTCATAAGCTACTTTTACGCCTGTTAGCCTGACTGAAGTAGCCTTAGAAAGTTTTAGTATAATCTATTGGGTTATTATTTCAACCCAAAAATTACGAGAGAACTCAAGTGAGGATCATCATAGTTCATGATCATATCATCAGCATCAGAATAAGAACCAGTTTATATCAGTATTTGCTCCCAATAGTCTTTTCTATTACACTCTATATCATGTTACTGTTGATAGCTAGTCAAATTTTTAGCGGAAGGAAGGCTTAAAGCTTTGCTCTCAGTTAATCTCAAAATAGACTATCTCTCTTTTGGTCTAAAGTATTTAGTTTCCTGATAGCAATACAATATCACTCATCCTTATCAGATAGTCAATCTGGTTTCTGTATTCCAATGATAATCTTGTAAATAAACACATTCATAGTTTTACTAAATCTGAGCATTAACTTCAAGTTCTCTTTAAATCCTAGTTTCTAAATGAAAAGGTTGTAATGCACTGGAGACAAAATGGGAGGCATTGTAAATCAGGAGAACTAATGACAGAGAGTGCACAATTCTATCTAGTTTAATCAAAGTAAAAGCAACAAACCGCAAAATGGGTTAATATGTACTTCTTTTTTATTTGTACGCTAGAACTTGAAAAAAAATTGACTGTTGCTAATATAGTATGATATGATACCTTGAATAATATGATAATACCTTTCAATTCATGACGCAAAGCTAGAAATTAAGTATTAATTATCACAAAATGGGAAACATAAATCTTGAATATTTGGTGGCCATGAGCTTGCGTTTTTTAACACTTTATTGATCTTCCTCCCTTTTAGCTTGTAAATTTGCTCAAAACTGTAAACAGAATTCCTTACTCTAATTCAGTTTTATGTTTGTTAACCACAGATACAGCAAAGCAGAAAATCGCATTGAAATGCAATCGAAAACTTATTTACTTGTCTATGAAACTAAGTATTTAAACTTTCATGAGAGAAAAGTAGTTTAAGATTGTATCTCAAAATAAATTATCTTCACAGACAAACAAACAGAGTTTTTATCACTAAATATTAGATACCAGCAACCGAATGCCCAATTATTATTAAACTGCAAATTTAAATTTTAGAACATTTAGGGACCTTGAACTTGCTGTCACTCATCTCCGTATTAAGCTTTTATAATTTTGGTACAAACAATGTAGAAAACTTTTTATGCGCAGCTTTTGTAACGGTTCAAAAAGTTTGATGAAGACATGACAAAATAAACAAATAATTACAAAATATTTCAAGAGTGGACCTATGATATAATATCTGAAAGAATCAATTGACCCAGTCTACTAGAGATACACTACATACTGTAAAAAACTTAATGAGCACAACGAGATTACTAAAAAACTCACACATGAAAGAACAAATAGTATGTAAATTTCCTGTACAGGCAATTAATACCAGTTTGATTAAATCAATATATATTAGGGCTGTTGTTGAGTTAACTAAATTAGAGAGTTCTAGTGAATGGAATGTCAATGTAAATAACTAAAGATAACCATGAAATTCAACTGCCTATATAGAGAGAATCCGCAAAAATGAGACCAAAAAAAGCTCAAAAATTTAATAGTTTTTTATTACTAATAATCTAATAAACTGGAATGAACTAATTGCTATCCTATTAGATTCTTTGTTAGATGTCTATCTTTCATGAGATTGGCTTCCATTTACGGCTGTAGTATGTTTAGCAAATAAAGGTTTAGTAAATAAAAGACAATAATTTGCAAAGAAAAAAGTTGTCTTACTTTTTTAAATAGAATTTTTCAACTCTGTGTATATCAGCATGCTTTAGAAAATATGATCAACTCTGCATCAGTCTAGTATCTAGAAAGAAGGGAACAGTATTCACTGCTATTTATAGACAGGAAAAAGAACAATGCTGACATAGTAGACTCTCTTACAACGTAAATAATTCGTTCCAGAAACATTTACGAGATAGGAATTTAATGTCAAAGTAACACTGCAATGGAAGTAATTTGCTTATTCTGCTTCAGATCTTTCCAAACTCACCCATTTGGACATAAAAAATGGAAAAACTTGAATACATTTTTTCAATTTGTGGTCTGTATTGTAATTGCAGCAATATTAGTTTGCATCAAAACTTTTTTCCTTTTTATGATCAATTTCAACAGTTTTATAGACCATGATTGACGTAATCGTCGCAATAATTTAATGGAGAGTGTACATCTTCAACATTTATTTCTCTAACAGCAAACTCTATTCTGCAAAGTAAAAGTAGTAACAAATATTTTAGATATCTACAATAAAGACAAACAACAAAAAGTTTTTGCTATAAAAAAGCAGTAACACCTGTTCGTCTTCTATCGGTATCCAAATATCAAGGTTAAGATAAAAAATCACTTTTTGTTGATTCTCCAACTCGTAAAAATCAGTTCGGTTGATTGATACTGTAACACCCATACCAATCGATCGCATTTGTATTTATGAACAATTACGCAGCTATTCTATTCTCTGTTTTGTCAAAACATCTGACGATCTAGCATAACAAAATAGAATGTCGCAAAAGTTATATATATATATATATATATATATATATATATATATATATATATATATATATTTATATATATATATATATATATATATATATATATATATATATATATATATATATATAGTAGTTATAACCCTAAATGTATGTCTTTTTTTGCAAGTTTGACAAGATAATAAACATTCAAATCAAATTTGGGAGTTCACCTAACTTCACACTTTGCATTATATAGTATCTTTGATTTACTACTAAACAAAACTTGACATAAATCCTTAAGTTATCTGAAGTTAACATCAAAGGAGGTATGCGTTATGAGAGGTACATGTATACCTTATAGGAGCGTCTGTTGTATTAAAAAAAGCGAAAAATAGAAACATGAAAGAGAAGTAATATCAGTCCCATTTCTTTTTCTAGAAAAGAAGCAGGGAAGTACTGGACTAAACATAGCCTATTTGGTAAGCAGGTAGAAAAGTCAGTTAAAACTTGCACTTTGAAGTTGCAAGAGAAAAAGTTAATGACTGCAAAATGTTGTTATGACTGTGAGTCAATGAGTCACCACAGTGTTAGGCACCTGCAACTCATATGATATACTTAGAGGGGAGTTTAGAAGTCTCTGAAGACTACATTGAGATTTTGCAGTAGTGCATGACAAGCCCATAAACAAAAGAGAAAAAATTCCAATGAATCTGGAGAGATAAAATCACCAAAAAAGGACAAAATGAATAAATGATAAGTTGAATAAGAACCTGAACCGAGCTGACAAAAGGGGATACTTGCAGTAAGCTAACTCCTGTCTAAAATACCTGCTTATGAAACACATTTAAATGAGCATTGAACATGGCTCTATCAGTCACTCTATTTCATGCAGTCAAGTTCAATATTTCTAGATGGACGTAAAGAGAAAGGAGAGTAGATCTTCAAATATCATGTTTTAAATAACAGACATGACAGCTTAAGAGTCATAGCTAAAATTTATCAGCTCAGCAAACAAAGCACTTAAACAACCTTTTATTAAAAGAAAATCACTCATGAGTTTTAATATCACTGTCAACAAAAAGCGTGGAAAGCAAAGATTTGCTAAAGCATGACATCACTGCAGCAATAAAGTACTTCATCTGTATGATAAGATAACATAGTTACCTTGCAATGAGAAAATAACTCCAGCTTTCATCTATAAAGTGTTAGTGCATGAACAAAAACAACATAGCGATACGAAACTTTCAGCAACTCAAATGAAAGGAAAATAGCCTAAGAGCACTTGCAGAAGCTGTTGTACGGGTCTGTACATTGAGACGGAGAGTGTGTTAGTGTTACTGAGTCTGTGTAGTTTTCTACGCGATGATGACTCATTAACAACATAACAAATATGGAGTCAGAGACAAAATTTCAAGCACTGACTCTCATCTGCCAAGTGGGTGTTAGTTTTGTTTCTTAATGAAACTTTGAACCTTAATTTTTGCAAAGTTTTTATATATAAAAAGTTGTTTTTATTTTAAGGCCAACTGTTTTCCAAAGTTTTGGTTTTAGTAAATACAAAGATAATTATAAAAAAACTAGTTAATAAACTTCCGTTCTTGTGTTTTTAGCTGAGAAAATTTTTCTTTTGCTAAACTTCATATTTTTATTCTATATTCATGTATGTTTGAACTCTCGATATTATTTTAAAATTTGCAAAACTTAGCTAGTTGTACTTAATGCAATTTAATTATGAGTATCTTTTCTATAAAATAACGAATATTATGTTTAAACGTTTTTTAATAACTGTAGCAATTCCATCATCCTTGTGTATCTACGTTTTTTATCAGCATAGCTACATCAAAAATCATTTATCCAGAGAATTACTAAATGTGTAATTGAAAAGGCACTATCAAGTGTATGACATAGAATTCATTCTATCTAATACATTTGTTTATCAGTACTATTTTTAGTACGGACTAAATACAATGTTTAAAGTGTTAATTTCGACATAAGCTACACAGTAATATAAATGCTAGTAGATTATGAAGTATATTTGTGAACAAATCACTTGAATTAATATTGCAAACTTGAAGGTTACACGGCACAGTTCAAACAGTCGAGGTACTTTATTCTTTATATAATTTTAAACTTTGATATAAATTCTTGTTTGTTGTACCTGAACTAGAATTGCATTGTATTTTCATTTCTATATATAAACAGAAGGTGGTATAAGGTTTGGAGCAAAAACTTAAATACTGAGCTATGAAACTCTGGCTCTAAATGTTTAGGCTCCTGACAGTTTAGATACAAAATTTCTGAGGAAGGAAACAAACGGGTAAGAAAAGCTCAATATAAAATATTTAACTGTAAAAGAATTAGCGCTCAAAATCTATGAGTTGCTGAGGTTAAAAAATAACACGTCAAAACCCACCGTTAAAAAAGAGATGAAAAGATAATTCCCAATCGTTTCCTAAATATCGATTGGGAAAAACTCAAAAGTGTTTCTTTGGTGGCGAAGAAAGATTTTGGAACGATAATAGGAGTTTTCTCACACCTAATAGAATAAACAAAATGATACCATCTTATTATTGAGGTAACTTTAACACAAACACCATTTGCAGTGAATCAACAGGATTTCCTCATGAGGTCATCACTATGAAACACCATTGCTACACATTTAGGTACTGTAGCTTATCAGGAAGAAAAGTCAAGATACCAGAACTTTCTGTTGCATACTTTGCTTTCTGTTACATTATACATAATTTTAATAACTGGAACATCAGATTGAAAAGTTGACAAAAAATTAAATAACATCACAATTTAAATTTAAATGTAGTTTTTTAAAAATAATAATAATAATAGTGACTTTTTATGGCACGCTAATACTTATTAAGTGTACAAATTAATAAAAGCCTGAAAATCAGCTGCTTTAAATTATCTCAGAAGTAGTAAACATTTAAAAATATAAACACTTGCAGAAAGTTTTAAATCATACAAATTTTAAATGGAAAGAGTACATAGAATAAAACTCATGAATGTGTCTTATTTGTTGTATATAGATACTAGAAAAAAACAGACCAATTTTTTAAATGTTTTTGCAAACATTCTATACAAATCAAAAGGGCTATGAAATTGCACCGGTGAGAAATCATGAAAAGCGCAAATCAGTGCTGTGAGTGATTTAGTTGAGAGAGCATTGTTGCTTACCATTCATTTTGCTCTGACTGCTGCTCTATGCAGATGTGAGTATGCTAAAAATTCTACCATATTTAAATCTAAGACTTTAAGGTTTTTTTTTGAATTTTAGTTGTTTAGTTTTTTTATGAATTGAGTTTTAAAATAATAAAGTCAAATAGCACTTGGCAAAAAAGACAAAGCTTAAAGTCCAACTGATTCTTTTGGAATTTCAAGAGTTTACTGATATTGTAGACCAAAAATGCTTCATCAGGAAACTTTCCAGCTTTGTGTAGGAATCAATATTGTACTATATTCAACCACAGACTTGTGTACTAAACTTAAGTGAAGATGTTAAATACTTCCTACTAGTAGTTGGAGACTAGCTGTGTTTTTTATCGTGTGTCTAAGCAGAGCATTACAAAAGTTAAGAAAAACTTAGAAAAGGAAAATGAACTTAGGTTTTCTATATTTCATATAAAGTTTTGTTTGTCAAAAAGAAATATAAATACTTTGTAAAAGAGGACAGTTCGATTCAGAAATTCACTTGTTTGGATGAATAGTGTAACTTTTGCTAATGCACTCATGACTAAGATTTAGTAATTGTTAAATCAATCAAATACTCTGTTTAATGTTGGATATTTGTTGATGAATAGTATAGTATGGTATCTGAAATATTTTGCTTTTGCACTTTCATGTATAAACTTTAATGTATCCGTAGCTAATTATTATTGATATGGCTTTAATTGAGGAGGATATCCTGTTTATAAATCATGGACTGGTACGGTGGTGAGTTTACCTCAACTATGAAGATGGTTTTGTATCTGGCAAACTGTATTGGGTGGGAGGAAATTCTTATTTTTATGCTGGAATTCTTTATTTTCCACAAATGAAAAACTGTGGTGGTTTTGGTGCAAAAACAGCCGAGATATGTCGGCTAAAGATTATAAGCATGAATTAGCAGATATAATTTTTTAACTGACACACTTATAAAGCTGAGTTTAAAACTTGTTTAAACAACAAATATCCTCGTATCATATCTACATATATTAAAATTGTTGGATTAATCATCAAACATAGAAAAAAATGGCAATAAGTAGTAGTGTCATCAAGTTGACAACATTTCATAGCAAACAATTATAAATAATTATTGACAGTTTTGAACTCAAGCTGGTATTTAGCAGAACGAAATTATTGCTGCATTCAAAGCCGGTGACCAGGTTCAAAAATTATTTAATCGTAAATATGGTGTTAATTCTTTGTCATTATAACTGTGTTCGCATAAAACTTAAATAATACTAAGTTTACACTCATTGTTTTTGCTAATATCAACTTTGATGGTGCTTTGGAAATTTTTAAGCATTATGAACCAGCGATGAAGGCGGTATGGTCAAACCTTTACAAATATATTCAGAGTATTTACATATTTGGTAATTTATGATCTCAAGACTGTCTATACTGCTGAAGTATGTCAAGAAAAATAACTCGCTGTTTAATTTCGATTGAAGTATGAAACGAGTCTAACCAGTAAGTGTTCAAAAGATTAAAAAACATATAAGAAAGTTATATTAAAAAAACTTTTTAAGCAAGATCTTTAATTTTATAGCAATTTTCTAACATCTTTCAAGCATTTATGAAAGTTTCAAACCTTACATAAAATAAATTAACTTAATAATTAATATTCAAAGAAGTATAATTAGTAAAACCTTTGTTTATTGAAATGCGATTTTTTTTCTACAAAAAAAAACTTCTAAAAAGAAAACATCTAACTTTTAAGAAGCTTCTGTATACACTTAAAAGGAGAATCAAGTGTATAGTAAACTTGGTACCAGTACGTGACTGAACTGCTCATTTTTTACGTTTCATAATGCTTAAAAGGCTTGTGAATAAAAAGGTACCAGATATCCGTGACACTAAAGTTAGTTGCCAAATAATTCAACAAAGATGATTAAAGTTACATGATAAATCAAAGAAAATATTTTACCTCTGCCCAGTTATCTGTCTAATACACTCAATACAAAGGTAAATGACTGGCAACTTTATTTGTATGAGCTGTACATGTTTCATGCTTGAATGGTCCCTGTGCACAATCATATTGAACCAGCAATTGAAAACTTTATTCAGGAGCTTTGGGTTATGAAAATTAATTTGCAAACTCCTCCCATAACAACCCAAACTGATATGTTATGATAACGATAACTCAAGATGACAGTGGCATGAAGATATTCACTTCATGCTGCAGGTTGGCTAAATGGAGTGTCCTGACTTATTCAATAGTTTGCATGTTACAGAGGCGTCTCATACAATGTACACGTACAAGTTGCTATGAGGCGTTTCCACCAAATATGAATTTGTGTTTAGTGTTTCCCTGAATTATAATACACAATATGAAAAACTCATTGCAAATAGAAGTTTGTCTTGCAATTAAAAAGAAGCTAAACCAAACAGTGTACCACATCGAAACTATAAAATAATACAGTTTAATCGATCAAAGGCAACCAGTTGGTCTTATTCTGAATGAGTTGATTAAGTTTTCTGTTGTTGTATAAACTTTTAACTATTTACAAATTTTAATATTTCAGTTACCTCTTGAGTTTACCTTATTGACCAACAAAACCAACTACGGAAGTTTCTCACTATGACTAAAATTATATTATTAAATGATGAAGGTCAAACTTCAGTAAACGCTAGTTGATTTGAAAAAAAAATTGTTTTTTTTTTTGTGACTGCAAAATATTCATACACTCTAGAGTAGCTTCACGGTAGAGAGAAGTGTTAGCAATGTCTAGTTAGAGTTATTGAAAGTTACTACATATAAAATGATACTTGGCTTAACAGTTAGTAAAGTTTGAACGCTTTTGTCTATATAAGGTTTTGTTGTTACCTTAATTGATTGTTACCAATTGATTCAATTAAATACAAAACATGCGGTTCTTTCAAGGTATAATTTAAAAAAAGATTAAATAATGAAACGAATGAAACTCCTTTTTTATTTGTTTACAAGTGGGAAACTAGATATGTCTGAACACATGTTATCAAGATATTTGAACATTTTGTCAGCTTCTGAAAGTTTAATTTACTTTGAGCTGACATTAAACAAAATTTATAAGCTTGCGGTAATTAGCTGTCTCTACCTGCCGAATACAATACTTAAAAGATTTCCCAGCAATCCCTAAAATTCTAACTCTCTGCCATTTACAAGCATTACTTATACTTGTTAGTTTTGCAATACCCTTTGCCTTTTCTAATAAGTATACTCAATTTTTTATTAGCTGTACAGTCATACTGTTCATTGTTTCTTATTAACGTTAAAAGAAATTTAACCTTTTTAATTTAGTGAAGTCCATAAAAATATGTACTGCTTCATGTAAACATTTTTGGCAACAAGCCTTGTACTTTGATTAAAATATGTGTAGATTTTTAACTTGTTTGCAGATTTAATTAATGGATCAAAGGTAACATATGGCTGAGAGCATTCATGGTACTAACAGCTCTATTTAGAGACTTTTGTCGGTATTGAAATACTTAATCTATAATATTGATGGTCATCATTTGCCCATCTATAAGTTTTTTCTGTCACAAAACACAGAGAATAAGTGTATACAGAATTATTTTAAAGTTTTATTATCTGGTCAATTAGCTCAGTCAGTTAGAAAATCGAAATAATAAGCTGAATACTTCAGGTTCAAGCATTCTGTTAGCTAATACTTTAGAGTTCTCACCAACCGTATGTGTATAAGTTGATGGTTGCTAGACAGTTGGCACATTCAAAACAACTGCTATGGCAATAAAAATACAAGGCCAAGCTGCATACCTTCATATTTCATTTTATCCTTACAGATAATTTAGTTTCGGTTCAGAATAACTTTTTATTAGGAACAAATCTGTTAGTTCTAGAAAATGAATCACAAATGAAGCTGTTTCAGATAAAGGCAATTACACTGAAAATTTTACACTGCTCAAAGGTGAACTATGGTTTCTACAATTTAAATACTCCATCAATTATATTTCTTTTTTTAATTACAATTTTTTCCTAAAAGAGAAAGTGGTGGTTATTATTAGTTCTATTTCTATAAACCTTAACAAAAACGTGTATGTGTGTGATCCTTTCTGCAATAAGTTTAGCATCCCTGTCTAATAAATCCTACCACTATAGTTGGTATAGCCAAAGTAACAGGAGACGAAATTTTATAGCCACATATAGTTAGCATATTAATGGACAGATTTCTAAAAAATATTAATCTAGATAAACAAGGATGAATCAATAGCGGCGAAGGACAGCTACTAGTTTGCCTCGTAAACTAAATTTAGAATTAGTTATGTATTGTATACTTGGTGGACCAATTACCAATAGGGTTTAAACATGATAACTAGATCACTCCAGTCACAACTAAATATAGATGCAATCAACCCAAATGACTATAAAAACACTTTTTGTTGATTCACAGACTAAGAACATATATACATGTAATAACATATATGCAGTTATATATTTATATATATACTAGTATATAATTATATATATACTAGGTGAAAGGTCGGCGTTGACCTCATAATAAAAGGTTTTTGGACAAAAAATAACTTCAATTTAACATATACAACGTTCTAACGTTTCTAACTTTTAAAGTTAATATCCTAAGAAATGGTATTTCGTGCAGTTCTAATGAACTACGAGAAAAATTAATAAACTAGCTGTAAAGGCTTTCTAATGTTTTTCAAACCACTGAAATTTTTTTAAATTCACATCCTGCAAGAAGAGTTTTTGTGAAACCAATTACTAGGAAGAACAAAACTGTAAAGGGGTTGAAATGTAAATGTTAAACTATTAGCAACTAATGGCTAAAAATAGTTTGTTCTGCTATCATTACAATGAAAATTATTTTGTATAAAATTACATGATCTAATTTTTTTCAATGCTGGCATCACAAGATGAAAGTATTTTATGGATTAGTATACAAGCCCATAAAGATTATCTAGTGCAAACAACTCCTGGTAAAATCATCAAAATCATCATTATTAAAAATTATTAACAAAACGATATGTTAACCTTAGTAACTATAGTCACCTACAAATACTTTTTTGTACTTTGTGGTCTTTAGTGGTTATGATCTGCCAGAAAATGGAACATTACTATTTACTGCGTTCAGTACGTACCATGAGCACTTCTTACCTTCGAAAAGGATGTGTATAACATAAACACTGAACCTAAGTTGAATGAATTTAGTTTCCTAAACGCATACTTTAAAGAGGTTTTAGTATGTATTTTACTTAACTTTCAACTTTAAATTGAAATTTTCACCATAAGGAATAACGATGAACTTACATAGCAAGCAACATATATCTTTTATGCGTTGAATAGCATATCAACATTTTTTCGTTTTGTCGAAACCTGAACAGCCATCACCAAACTTTAATGTCGAAAGAAACTTTTGTTGATATCGTATGGTGTAAAACAAATTCACCTTAGTATGGCAAAGATGAAAAAGCATCGTGTTTCACATAGTTGGGGGTAAAAAACGATTTGTTTAATAAAGGCATCAGAAATTGTGAGCGCAATGTATCAATTAATACACCATTAAGCATTTGCAACCAGGAAGTGGTATACATAAACAGTATTCGGTAAGACCAATGTAATTGTAAGAACTTTGCAGATTTGTGGTTAAATGCACGTTTGCAAACTTGTGGTCGCAATTTCGTGAGTTCACATCCAACTCAATGCTAGCGTTTCATTCCACGACTTTAGTAGCTATGTAAAGACATGTAATGAAAAAGAACAACGTTGACAGGTGACATAGTTTAAGATTTAGATATATAGACTAGCGGTAGTACCCAGCTTTATATCAATTAATACTTTAATTAGCATGAGCAAATGGGAAAGGGTATTATACATGAACAGTATATGGTAGGACCAAAGGAATTGTAGAAACTGCTTAGCCTTGTGGTTAGATGCCCGTTTATAAATTTGTGGTTGTGATCCTTGTGAGTTCTTTTTCAGCATGAAGCTAGTGTTTCAGCTCTAGATCTATATAGCTATATAAAGACATGTAATGAGAGACGAACTTTGACAACATATATATATATATATATATATATATATATATATATATATATATATATATATATATACACTTGTATATGTGTAGATAGATACTCTTTTTATAACTGTTGGAGTTTGAAGCACTGTTTTGTAAATTACATAATTTTACTACACCCAATTTGCAGTTTGTAAACTTTGCCAGAGCTCTTTGGGTTGATTTTTTATGTGCATCGTAACCCTGCCCAAAGTTTTGGTCTACATCAATGCAAGTTGTTTGGCCTTTTTGCATTAACTATTTGAAATGAAATAGAAACTAGATAATTGTTTAACTGAGTTCAACTTGTTGAGAAATGCATGTCTAAAGTCAAACTTGCTTCTTACAATAAGTAGAGTTTGAACAGTCATTTGTTGAGCCTTTGCTAAAATATTTATTGATAGTGAATTGGATGACATTTTCATGTTATCATATGCATGTCTCTGAAATACAAATCTATGGATTACATTTACTAAAGTTGAAGATTTCAAAGAAGCTCGTGACATAGTTTTGAACAAAGGTATGTAATATCGAATATTGATCAAAAAACTGGAAATAGTTTGATTACCTGCTATTCGGTTACAAGCTTACTCAGCTGAGCTTCCAATGAAATGAACAAAGAAATACTTATCTAAGTAAGGATTTCAATCGATAAGCATTAAGGATCTAGCCTTAGTCAGCTGAGCTTCAGATCAAATGAACCAAGATATCTTTATCTAAGGAAACCTTTCAATAGAGAAGCATCTGTTGAAGGCATAATATTAATTAAAGATCGAATGCTAAAGGAAGCTAAATTCCTTACTATCACTAGATAACTTGCCCAGCAAAGTGTACCACAGCAGTAGATAGATTTGAGCAGTGCAATTTCTATACGACATGACTAGTTGGTTTTACTTACCGAAAGCTCGCTGTTTGTTTTGTGACATTGAAGTATGCTAACAGCATAACTTTTAAAAAGTTGTTAAAAAGCATGAATACTTACAACGTTTGCTTCCTTTTTACAGGAAACAAGAAAATGATACCATGGCTAGTTGTACGGCTCAAAGTGAGGATATTCTTTTAGTGCTTAGTTTCTATGACTAATGACAATTGAATCCTTACTTAAACATCAATTGCATTAATATTGGCAAATGACATGCTTTTTTTAGTTTCCCAAATGACTCATGTTGATTTTTGCTTGTATTTGGTCCCATATTTGCTGCATAGATGTTAATGTACTATATCATTCTGGAGTACCACTTGATAAGAGGGAATACACCATAGTTTTAAACTAATAGCAACTTAGTAAGATACATGAAATTTATCTTTCAAATTGCAGATAGACTTAGCTCAGTACATCGTGTTGAACACTCTCTATTAGATTTACTTATTTACATGTAAACATATTTTAGATACTTATCTGCTTCAGCAGTATATATACATTTTGTATGTACATATATAATTGGCGATAAGCTTAGCTCAGTACATCGTGGTGAACACTCTTGATTAGCTTTACTAACTTACATGTAAACACATTTTAGATACTTATCTACTTTAGCAGTATGTATAAATGCCAAATATATAAATATATATAAATGTATATTTATGTAGCTACAGATTTTTCTATGTATTTATAACTAGATACATATATAGATATATTTAATAAAGACATATATAGCAAACAAATAACATATAAACAAAGTATATATCATTTACATATAGTGTAAGTATATACATTTAGAGTGTAAATATATATATATATATTTATAACTACAGAACCAAGAGAATGCAACTGCCGACATAAGAATGGCTGCCCACTACAAGGAAAGTGCCTGAGCAAGTCAATTATATATAAGGCGACAGTCACCACCAATGATCAATCTGCGGACGAACATTACATAGGATTGACTGACACCACATTCAAACAACGCTATTACAATCATATGACAACCTTTAGAAATGTAGAGAAAAGATCAAGCACCGAGCTCAGTAAGCACATATGGACCTTAAAAGACCAAGGCATAGAATATAACATCAAGTGGAGCATAGTCAAAAGAGCTACATCATACAACAAGACCACAGGCAGATGCAACCTATGTCTGTATGAGAAATTTTATATTATATACAATCCTAACATTGCTACCTTAAACAAACGCTGTGAACTAGTTTCAACATGTAGACATGCTGGCAAATTCCTTTTAAGCAATTTTAAGACTTAACTTTTAAACTTCTGCATTGTTGAGGCTTTAAATCGTGTTGCTTGCTAATGCTAATTTTAATCCTACGTATCAGTGGTGTATTTAGGTATTTTAAGACCTGCGCTTTTATTTCCATCTATATATAAGTCGTTTTCAGTGCTAACAATTTTATCTGATGATTATTGCATGGCAATATGAAACTATTAGTAATAAAGTTGTTTTAAACTTAACTTTAACTTTCATTTTTACCCAATTTTATATATATATATATAGTGTAAATATATATATAATGTGAATAAATATATAGTGTGAATATATATATATATATATATATATATATATATATATATATATATATATATATATATATATATATATATATATATATATATATATATATATATATAATAAACCAAAACACTGGTGGGAAGCTCCTGGTAAGATCAATGAAAATGACCTCGCTAATCCTCTGGGACTTCTACATCCGGACTGACAAGCATGTCCTATCAAACCAACCAGATATAGTGGTGGTTAACAAGGAGAACAAAAAGGGCTACTATAATAGATATCATAGTACCCAGTGACTACAAAATAGCCACCAAAGAAAAAGAAAAGGTAGAGAAATATCTCCCTCTTAGAGAAGAGATTGAAAAATGCTGCGATGTAAGCACAACTGTAATTCTAGTAGTCATTGGGGCACTGGGTGCAATAATGCAGGCGCATAAAATTTGGCTTGCTCAGATACCGACAGCAATAAACTCAGGTGAATTGCAAAAAAAGTGCGCTATTGAGAACAGCTAAGATCTTAAGGCAAGTGCTCAAACTCCCAGGTCTCTGGCAGGAGACCCGAGTTACAGCAGAAATTACTATCCATATGGGTTAACATGGATGAGGAAACAATTATATATATATATACATATATATATATATATATATATAAAACTATGTGTACTAAATAACTACAAGTTTTGTTAAAACATTTTATTACTTAAAATTTTGTGTGATAAGCTTAACACACAAAACTTTAAGTAATATAGTGTGTTAACAAAACTAGTAGTTTTTTAGTACACATAGTTTTATATCAGCCCTGTTTTTACTCAATACATTGAGCACTCCTTTTACTTATGTGTATAAGTATAACTTATATATATATTCATGAAATTTATTTATATATATAAATAACATGAATATATATATATGGCATATATATATATATATGTACACGATATTTAGCATACATATAATATATATAACGGATACATGATATTTAGCATATATATAGCATAGGTATATACAGGTATATTAACTTATTTACACTATAATGTATGGAGATTAGTTAGCTGTTGTTAAGCAGTTGTTAATTTCAGATTACTTAGCTGTTTGAAAGCGTAGGTGTTGGCTGAAAAAGCTTTAAGTTAGATATATCCGCATTAAACATTAAATAATTACAGGATGTTTAAACACTGAAAATCAAACATAAAAACTACCATGAATTTTTAGTGTAAGTCAGATTATTTCCTGGAGAAGTTTTGCACAAGAACTTCCCTTCCTTTAAAATTATTTTCTATTTGGCAGTTGATATACTAAGTTTTCAAATTTTATTACTGCGGTTTGGTTCATCATGAAATTGCTTTTTTAATTTAGCAGACAAAATTATCAGAGTGATTTCGTGCTGTTCGACCAATGAAGGAGTCTTTCTACATCTGTCTGTCAACCTGATTTTACTTAATGCATATTGATTATTAGCAAGTATATGTATATAAATATTGGTGTTTGTATGTCTTTTATTGATTTGTTTCTCTGTCATCTCTGTACCCAGTTTTAGGGATTAAATTCTAGCAAGGAAAAGTTTACATTGGACTGAAATCGAACTCACATTTATAAAATGCAAGTCTAGAAACAAATGTGGGTAACAATTAGGCTAAGCTGTGAGTATCACAAGCAAAGTTCTTATTTATGTTATTCTCAATTGCACACACTAAATATGCAATTTTCATTATTAATCAACATTATTTTTTGTGTTTGTTTTTTTTAAAGTTTTTCAAAAGTCATTTCACAATTTATTACTTCTTTTTTAATTTGTACTTTCTAATGTATCATTATAATTTCAAATGTGTAAGAACACTCCTAATTTTTATTCCCTTTAAAGAAAATTGCAAAATAGGTAAAAGCTAAGAACAGTACTTCTGGCACAGACTGTTGTATTACTTTGAGTAGCAGTTGTCTCTACATTCTCTTCGCTTGGTCGGACAAAGTACTTTCATGCGCTTTTCTGCTATACATTTGAACCAGTTTCAAAAAGTACTAGTATTGTCCATCAAAACTTTGAGCATATCTAACAGTTACTTGCTAATTATTTCACATTCAAACAACTTACTGTCTTTTTTTAATTTGTTTAACGGCACAAACCATTTACTCATGATATGAAGTTCAAAAGTTACAACGGTGAATGTTTAGTATATTAAAAAAAATTCTGTGCAAGGACCTTTTTATTACCCAGCAACGCTGGACATTTAGCTAGTACATTATAATGCTCAAAATTAACACTTCAACTCAATATGGTGGTGTGAATTTTGGTAAGGTCAATACTTTTTATGATGGATTTATTGTACTACAGAGAACGCTTGATTGTTTTTTTTCAAACTAAAATAGACAGCTTGACTTGTATCTACATGCTCCTGTCATAGCAATCTTACCTGACACTTGGTGCATGGTAAGCTAGAAAATTAACTTGATATTTTAGCTTCTAGTTGTAAAAAACATGGCAAGGTAAGGGAAGTATGCAGTTGTAACTCAAGCCTATCACAACAACATTAGTACAATAGCAAATAAGAAAAAAATGTCATGTGTGAGAACTTTTTTCAAATATTCTAAGTATTTCTTGCAAAAGTTAAAACTTTTGACTCTTGTCTTGGTCAGGGTCATTCCAGCTGAATTAAAACAGAATTGAGTAATTTGAAAAGTTTTAAACATGAATAAATGTCGCTTTGGTTGTCTGTGGTAATTTTTATTTAGTACCAGAAATGCTCTATTTTTTTACACTTTTAATTGCTATTCATAAACGTGGCAAAAACTACCAAAAAATGTGTTCAAACAAAATAGCAAACGCTTCATGATTGATATAAAGAAAAAACTATCATTATTTTGATGAAAACCATGTTATTAATCCCTTATTAAAATAAATAAACACTCAGAACAACTACTTTTTGTTAGAATGCTGTCAAATATATAACCCTCGATACTCAGATTGTGTGAAGCCAGTTCAAAATCTACTTAATTTATTTAAACAAGATCGGCGTCAACACAATACAAAATTTGCCAATATGTAGTGTTTTTGCTAGAGAACGTTATAGCATTAGTGAACAAAAACAATCTGGCTATTTCATTCAAGTTGTGGGATTTCAATAATTTTATAGCTATGGCTGGGCAGACACGTAATGGGGACGACAATGACAACAGATGACAAACGTTAAGATTTACATACATGTATGTATATGGATATGAATATTTATATGTATTTATACACATATTTATACTTATATATATATATATATATATATATATATATATATATATATATATATATATATATATATATATATATATATATATATATATATATATATTGTACACATACTAATATATAGGTTTATATATATACTCTGTTATAGAGTATATATATCGAGTATAAATACTTCATATACTCTCTTTATAACTTTTGTAGTATCAAGCACTATTTTGTAAACTACATCATTTTACTAGGCCCACGACACGTTTTATCAGTTTTGCATTCGTGAGCGCTTTTGGTTCATTTGTCACGGTACAACGTAGCCCTGCCCACAGTGTTGTTCTATATCAATTGCAAGTTGTTTGTCCTTTGTTTGCATTTATCATTTAAAAGAAAATTTAAACTAGATAGTGGTTTAGTTGAGTTCAGCATGTTGAGAAATGCATGTTTAAAGTCAAACTCGCTTCTTAAAGTATGTAGAGTTTGAAAAGTCAGTTGTTGAGTTTGCTAAAATCTTTATTGATAGAGAATAAGATGACACTTTTGTGTTATCATATGAATATCTCTGAAATACAAATCTGTAAATTACATTTACCGAAGTGGCAGATTTCAAAGAATCTCGTGACATAACTTTGTACCAAGGAATGCAATATTAAACTTGATCAAAGAACTGGAAAGAGTTTGATAACCTGCTATTTGGATACGTGCTTAGTCAGCGAAGCTTCAGATCAAATGAACAAAGATATACATATTTATGTTTATCAAAGGAAGCATTTCAATAGAGACGCATCTGCTGAAGACATGATAATACTTAAAGATCGAATGTTACAGGAAGCTAAATCCTTCTACTAGCAAAACTTGCCCAGCAAAGTGTACCAAACCAGTAGATGAGTGTGAGCACTGCAATTTCTAGATAGCATGAAACAAGAAAATGATATGTTGGCTGGCCTTATGGCTGAAAGTGAGGAAGGTATTTTGGTGCCTTTTTCTATTCCCAATGACAATTTAATGCTTACTTAAATACAAATCGCATAACTTAGAAGAGGGACATGGTTGGTTTTCCACAACTGACTTGTGTTGATTGGTGCTGGTATTTGGTGCCATATTTGCTGCATGGCTGTTATTGACATATATTTGTCTTTAAAGTACTACCTGATAAAAAATAATACGCCATCCAGTTCAACTGGTAGCAACCAAAAGATACATGAGATTTTTCTTTTAAATTGCTGATTGACTCAGCTCTATACATTGTGTGGAACACTCTTGATTAGCTTTACTTATTTACATGTAAAAACCTTTTAGAAACTAATCTACTTCAGCAGTATATACAGATGCTAAGCATATATATATATCGTTATAAATGTTATAAATATGATATATAGTGTATATATAATGTATATATATTTTTTTTTACCAAAAGGTAGGGAGTTTTCAGTTTCCTTTTCAGTTTAACTTGATGAAGGATAATAACCATAAAACTTTAAGTAGTAAATACTTTTTAAAGTTTACAGTTCCTAATGCATTTTATATAAATGCTATATTTTAACATTGAACATTCTGCTTCTAGTGAACTGCAACCTTCTTTATCAGTATACATGTATGTGTATATATGTAGATATAAATGCTAAATAAATATATGCTAAAAATAAATTGTATATTTTTTGTATATATTTCTTCATATAAATTTTGTATATAGGCAGCGGAATCTAACCCCCTTGCCAGCTCTGAGCTGCATTGATGAAGCGTCAATAGCCGAGACAGTCCTGTCTGTAGCAATAGTATTTGCTCCCTTGCTTCGGTTTGGTTGAGCTCTCTGTGAGAGGTACGATACTCTTAGCCTGCATGCATGGTTCATCACATTTGTCGTTTGAGCACTATTGTGTAAGGACATTGGCTTTCTTGAAGTCTGTGATGCGACTTGGTATTTCACGGCAAAAAGTCAACTCTCATTGGCAATGGGATTTATCTCCCTTACAGGCTTTGAGTGTCACTGATGAGGTTTAAATAGCCAAAACTGTACAAACAGTACTGTTTAGGCTACTGTTGTAGTTCTGTACAGTATATATATAGCTACAAATGTACATATATATATTTATTGCTATATATAGCGTATATAGTCCTATAGCATAATTATACAGTCTATATACATGCATGTTATATATACAGCGTATATAAATAACATATATATATATATAACACATATAGCATAAATAAATATATTTACGCTATATATATACACATATTATATGTATAGCATATATATATATAGCAAATGTATAGCTATATTGATTTATTTACCAGATAATGTATGGAGATTAGTTAGCTGTTGTTAAGCTGTTGTTAATTGCAGAGGAGTTAACTGTTGGAGAACGTAGCTGCTGGTTGTTGGTTAAAATATTTTTAGCACAACCCTTTTTTGAACAGAATTTTACAAGCATTGTTTAACTACCGCTTTTTGTAAGTATCATCTTAGCTAATTACCAATGTTATGGCAATCCGTTTCAAGAATCACTTATATTCCACTTATTATTAGTTTTTCCCTTTTTTGGTTCAACTGAAACTATCAGATTTGGCCTAGACCAAACTAATCTGACAAAAAATTATCAGTTTATTGATGTATCCAAACTAAATACTTTATATTTTATATATGTTTATGTTTATATCCACACTAAAAATAAAATAATTACACTCTGTTTAAACACTGAAAAATAAAGATAAAAACTACTATGAAATTTTAGTGTAACTCAGATTATCTCCTTGGGAGGTTGTACAAAATACTTTTACTTGCCATAATATAATTTATTATTTGGCAGTCGATATAAAAAGTTTTAAATTGTTATTATTATGGTTTGGCTCGCCGTGAAGTCTGTTTTTTTATTTCTGCAGACAAAAGTATAAGAGCAATTTCATACAGTTAGACCAATGTTGGAGTTGTCGTACACCTGTCTGAAAACCTAATTTTACCTATAACATCTTGATTAATAGCAAGACTATGCATATAAATCCTGGTGTTTGTATGTATATCTGTCATCTGTGTGTCCAGTTATAGTAATTAAAATATACCAATGAAAAGTTAAAGTTGGACCAGAATTGAACTCACATTTCTAAATTGCAAGTCAGCAAACAAGCGCGTGGAACAACTAGGCTAGGCTGTTTGTATCTCAAATATCTCATTTCTCTTATTTCTAATTACAAACACTAAATATGTACTTTTAATTATTTATAAACATTACTTTTTCTGTTGGTTTTTTGAAGTTTTCCTAAAGTCATTTTAAATTATTTGACTTATTTTTAAATTTGTAGTTTTCTAACAAAACATTTTATTTTCAAATGTGTTGTGCCACTCCGATTTTTGATTCCTTTTAAGGATAATCTTTAAATAAGTAAAAGCTAAAGACTTTTGGCTCAAACTGATGCATTATTTTGAGTAGCAATTGCCTCCACATTCTCTATCTACTCGGTCAGACAAAGTACCTTCATGCGCTTCGCTATTATGGATTGGTACCAGTGTTAAGAAATACCATTGTCGTCCATCAAAACTTTGAGCATATCTAACAATTACTTGCTAATTATTTCACACTTAAACACTCATACAAATTCATCTTTTTTTTAATTTTTCTGAACTGCACCAACTTCTTTTCTCATGAGATTATATTAAAAATCACAGCGGTAAATCTTGTTCATATTATAAAATTTTTCGGTACAAATACTTTTTTATGCTAGGCAATGCTGGGCAGTTTGCTAATTCATTATAATGCTTAAACATAACATTTTAAATCATAATAATGTGGTGGTTTTTGTTAAAGAAAATCTTTTTTGAGTCGCTTTTGTTATAATAGATGGAATGCATTGCTTCTCTTGCAAACTAATATAGACATTTTAACGTGTATGAACGCATTTCTGCCATAAAAATCTTACCTGACACTTGGCGCATAAAAAGCTAGAAAAACTGAAATCTATTCTTAAAATTTTCTAAGTAGTTCTTACAAGCGTTGAAAACTTTGGACTCCTGTCTTGGTCTGGAACATTCTTGCTGACTTTAAAACAGAATTGAGTAATTTGATAAATTCTAGGCAATAATATTAATCATTTTGTTTGTTTTTGTAATTTTTTGGTTTGATGACGGACAATCTCTATTTTTTCATACCCTTCATAGTGATTTATGCAAAATTGCAAAAAAACCAACACAAAAATTGTTTGAGCAAAATAATAGACGCTTTATGATTGATATAAACATAAGGAAAAACCTAACGATATTTTCCTATAAATCCTATTAATAAGCCCTTATTTAAATATTAAAACATTAAGAGCAATCACCTTTTGTTAGAATGCTGCCAAATGTTTACTGCTCTATATTTAATTTGTGTGAAGCCAGTTCAAATGCTCATTAATTTTTTTGAAGAATGTTGGTGTCCACAAAATAACAACTTTGCCAAAATTGGTTTTGGTGTTTTACCAAGTGCATTCTATAGTATTGGTGAGAATAGACATTCTGGGTATTTCTTTCAATCTGGGAGAGTTTGTTACTCTTGAAAAAGATTAGCAAAAAATTAGCACCGACTACCCTATCAAGCTTGCAAATATTAAACACTTACCCAGACACGCACACATTCACCCGCAACACAAATAAATTCTAAATATATGTCAGTCACAAAATACTCAAAACGATCAATGCACACTGCAAACAATTAAACATACATGTAATTGAATTTCAACTTTATGATGAAGTTAGAGAATGACATTTACCAACTCCAAAAACTCTATGCATTTAAACTGTTATTTAACGGGGCATTTTACTGTATAAGTTTTGTCTGGCTAATTGAACAACTGAAGTTGTTTTCCCAACTTGGTTGTGACTCTTTTTGCAAGGTATGACAATTCTAAAAAGTAAATTTAAAATCCCTAACAGAAATGTTAGTATGTATTTCACTTCACTACAGTATTTGAGATCTTTGAGAGTTTTACAATCTAATAGACCCACCATTAGCAAAGCCAAAAAAGCTAGTGCACAGTTTTTATGGTATTTCCTAAGAGCAAGTACCAACCTTGTTGCTTGTTAAGAGTGAAAAACATGCTTGTCAGAATTAAAGCCAGTACATTGCTGATTCTTTATATTCAACGTATGTTTATGTAATAGAGCACTCATTTGGCCATCAAATACTTCAAACTAAGTCATTGGCATAGTTTCTCTGCACAAAGTATTCTACTTTCAAATTTACTTTAAAATCTACATAACGAAATGAGCTGAAAGATAACAAGAGTTTGATACTTCCAACCTCAAATTACTTTATTTTATTGTATATTTACCTGTGAATTTTAATTGACTTTTATGCAAATTGTTTTATATGTTTTCAAAAAACTTGCCAACAAAACTAAGACAGTTTTGAAAAGGTTTTTACATATAATAATTTTGACAAGAAAATTGAAAATATTTTTAGGACTATTGAGGTCGTTGATCAATAACTTACTTTTCTTTACCAAAACAAACGTTAGCCTGCTTTCTATTTTAATGCAAATTTCTACCATGAAACCTACATATTGATGTTCAGCAGAAATTTTTGGTGCTTTTGCTGCCATATTTATTACGAATTGTTAAGGCATCGTTACAATACACATAATTATTTGGGATGTGCATTAAGGTAACAGAATAGTTACAGATAGTCATAGTTATTGCAGTTAATAGTAATCATAGTCATAAATGCACATAAGATAAATGTTAAGGCCTGCATGGGACCTATTACTACAAAGAACCATTAGCCTGAAAACCGGCGGTAAACATGCTAACATGGATCTGCACACTGCATAAAAACACATGCACACATTTGTACACACACCTGTACACACACGCACGCACCCTCACACCCCTAAACACAGACCTACACACCTCACTACATATATAAATATATATATATATATATATATATATATATATATATATATATATATATATATATATATATATATATATATATATATATATATATATATATATATATATATAATGTCACTGGAAGTAAAGATGAATATAAAGCAAAAGAAAAGTGAGACCTTTCGGCATATAAAAGTGTAGCGCATTGATAGCTAAGGCAATTTTTATAGCGCAAATATGGTGTGTTTTCTGGGTATTTGGCATCCAAGACAGCACCTTTAAATTAAAACCAAATGAGAGCAACACAGATGTTTTTACAATGGAATTGCAGCACCATCTAGTAGTGTGGCACTGCGCAATCGCTGTACAGAAACTTAACAAATCTCTACTATACTTAGAATTCTCTATTGCTGATAAGAGGATCTGTGCTTTCCAGGAAACCAGTAGCAGAAGACTGAAAGTAATTTATACTCTTATTAAACAGTTGCCATGTTTTTATGTTCATCACTGTTATTTAGACAGTTTTATCCTGACAACAATAAAAATGTGGCTATGAAATCATTTTACGTATTTGTTTTACCATATATCTACCCTACTTTGAACACGTATTTCAGTGATCTCTTAGAGGCAGAAAATTAAATGGAGGCACGTGCCAAAGTTACAAACCTAAAATATGAATTAATATTTTTTGCCTCTATGCCCTCTCTCCTCAGTTTTGAGAGACTTGAACTACTATGTGTATTAATTTGTTCACAGTGCTATGTTTTGAAGAAGAAAGACAATAATATAGAGTTGAATGCTAAAATTGAATGAAAATGGATGTAAACTGACTTTGAGAATAAGATAAATTTTTCCGACTGACATGTCGAAGCTTTTTTTGATTTGTTTGTAAGCATCATAGATTTCTGGAACTACCAAGATGCAACATGACTCTCACCGTTTTGTGTGTCTATGTCATCGTGGGGTTCGGGTATACTTTAATGTGTTTTGGGTAATTAAGGAAGCATATGTATCGCACCCATAACAAACAAAGGTTACAATCTAAAATTATGTGTAACTTAGTATTATATAAACTTTAGCAGCCATCTGATGAATAGTCTTTAGTCTGTTTCAACAACTTAAAGAAAGAAAGTTTGAACATAAACCATGAACAATACATGCAGGAGAAGACAAACTCAAAAAAACTAACACATATATTTCTGGAGAACTTGGCAAGCGGAACATGCAGCAAAGATGTTTATAGGATCTTATTGGCTGATCAGTCATAAGCTACTGTTACACCGGTTAGCTTGACTAAAGTAGCCTTAGAAAATTGTGGTATAATCTATTGGGTTATTTCTTCAACCCAAAAATTATGGGAGAACTCAAGTGAAGACCATCATAGTTCATGATCATACATCAACATCAGAATAGGAACCAGTTTATATCAACATTTGCTCTAAATAGTATTTTCTATTACAATTATTTTATATTACTATTCATAGCTAAACAACCGTTTAACAGAGGAGGGCTTAAAGCTGTGCTCTCAGTTAATCTCAAATTAGACTGTTTCTCTTTTGGTCTAAAGTATTTAGTTTCTTCACAGCCATTTAATATCACTCATCCTCAGTCAAACTGCACACGTTATGAATTGAGTTTTTAAAATAATAAAGTCAAAAGCACTTGGCAAGAGAAGATAAGTCTTACAGCCTAACTGACTTTTTTGGAACTTCCAGAGTTTACTGATATTGTAGACCAAAATTGCTTCATCAGGAAACTCTCCATCTTTGTATAGGGATAAAGATTGTGCTATATTCACCTACAGATGTTTATGTAGGTGAATACAGGTTTCTTTCTGTATCCACATGATCTTCTTGTAAATGATCACATTTATAGTTTTACTAGATCTGACCATTATGTGGTTGCTTAGCAATCAGTTTTCTATAAATCCTATTTTCTGAAACAAAGGTTGTACTGCACTGGAGACAAAGTGGGAGGCATTGTAAATGACGAGAGTTTGTGACAGGGAGTACAAAATTCTATCAAGTGTAATCGAAGTAAAAGCAACAAACCACACAATAGGTTTTCGTGTACCTCTTTTATTATTTATATGTTAGAACGTTTAACAAAATTGATTGTTGCAATATTATGATGATACCATTCAATTTATCACACAATGCTAAAAACCAAGTATTAATTATCACAAAAACAGCAAATATAAATTTTGAACATTTGGTGGCCTTGAGCTTGCGTTGTTCAAAGCTGTATTGATCTTTCTCTGTTTTAGCTTGTAAATTTGCTCAAAACTGTAAACGGAATTATATACTCTAATTTAGTTTATGTTTGTTAACCACAGAAACAGCAAGCAGAAAATCGCATTAATTAGCAATCAAAAACTTTTTTTTTACTTGTGTATGAAACTAATTATTTAAAACTTTATGAGAGAAAATTAGTTTAAGATTGTATCACAAAGTAAATTTTCGTCTCAGACAAACATACGGGGTTTTAATCATTAAATAGTATATATCAACAACCAAATGCCCGATTGTTATACAACTGCAAATTTAAATTTTAGAACAATTAGGGACCTTGAACTTGCTGTCACTCATCTCTGTATTAAGCTTATATAATGTTGGTACAATAAATGTAGAAAACTTTTTATGCGCAGCTTTAGTAACATTTAAAGAGTTTGATGAAGACATGATAAAAAAGAATTATTTTTGAACTATTTCAAGAGTGGACCTATATTATAATATCTGAAAAAGTCAATTGACCCAGTCTACTAGAGATACACTACATATTGTAAAAAAACCTAAAGAGCACAATGAGATTACTAAAAAATCTCACACATGAAAGAACAAATAGTATGTAAACTTCCTGTACAGGCAGTTAACAACAGTTTGGTAAAATCAACTTATATTACAGGCTGTTGTTGAGTTAAATAAATCAGAAAGTTCGATTGAATAGAATGTCAATGTAAAGAACTAAACATAACCATGGCATTCAACAGCCTATATAGAGAGACTGCAGAAATGAGACCAGAAATTGCTCAAAAATTTGATAGGTTTTATTACTAATAATCTTATAAACTGGAATTAACTAATTGCTATCCTATTAGATATCTTGTTAGATGTCTATCTTTCACGAGCTTGGCTTCCATTTACGGCTGTAGTATGTTTAGCAAATAAGGGTTTAGTAAATAAAAGACAATAAATTGCAAAGAAAAAAGTTGTCGCACCTTTTTAAATAGAATTTTGCAACCCTGGGTATATTAAAAAGCTTTAGAAAAAATGATCAACTCTGCATCAGTATAGTACCTGAAAAGAAGGGAACAGTATTGACTGTTATTTATAGACAGGAGAAAGAACAATGCTTATATAGTAGACTCTCTTACAAAGTAAATAATTTGTTCCAGAAACATTTACGTTATGGGATTTAACGTCCAAGTAACACTGAAATACAAATAATTTTCCTAAGCTGTTTTAGATCTTTCCAAAATCACCCATTTAGACATACAAAAAAAACAAACTAGATTTTTTTCAATTCGTTATCTGTATCGTAATTGCAGCAATATTAGTTTGCATCAAAACTTTTTTCCTTTTTATGATCAATCTCAACGGTTATATAGACCATGATTGACATAATTTTTGCAATAATTTAATGGAGATTGTACATCTTCAACATTTATTTCTCTAACAGCAAACTCTATTCTGCAAAGTAAAAGTAGTAACAAATATTTTAGATATCTACAATAAAGACATTTATTTATAACAGTTTGCTTATTTCTCTAACAGCAAAGTTTGTTATGCAAAGTAAAAGTTATAAGAAATATTTTAGATGTCTACAGTAAAAATAAACAACAAAAGGTTTTTGCTATAAAAAAGCAGTAACACCTGTCCGTCGCCTATCGGTACCCAAAAATCAAAGTTAAGATAAAAAATATCTTCTGTTGCTTCTCAAACTCGTAATAATCGGCTTGATAGATTGATACTGCAGCACCCATACCACTTAATCGCCTTTGTATTTATGAACAATTACACATTAATTCAATTCTCTGTTTTGTCAAAACATCTGATGATCTAGCATGGCAAAATCGAATGCCGCGAAAGTTATATATATAGTAGTTATAACCCTATGTGTATGTCTTTTTTTGCAAGTTTGGCAAGATAATAAACATTCAAATTAAATTTGGGAGTTTTCTTTACTTCACACTTTGCATTATATAGAATTTTCTATTTAGTACTAAACAAAATCAGCACTTGACATAAATCCTTAAGTTATCTGAAATTTACGTCGTAGAAGGTATGCGTTATAAGAGGTATATGTTATAGGAGCATATGTTGTATTAACAAAAGCAAAAAATACAGACATTAAGGTGAAGTAATATCAGTCACATTTATTTTTCTGGAAAAGAAATGGGGAGATACTGGACTAAACATAGCAGATATGGTGAGTAGGTAGAAAAGTCAGCTAAAACTGGCACTTTGAAGTTGCAAGAGAAAAAGCTAATGAGTACAAAAAGTCGTTATGACTGTAAATTGTTGGTCAAGGAGTCACCACAGTATTAGGCACCTGCAACTCATATGATACACTCAGAAGGGAGTTTAGAAGTATCTGAAGACTACGTTGAGATTTTGCAGTAGTGCATGACCAGCCTATAAACAGAAAAGAATAAATGCTAAGCAATCTGGAGAGATATAATGACCAGAAAAGGGGCAAAATAAAATGAATGATAAGATGAATAAGAACCTGAACCAAACTGATAAAAAGAGATACTTGTAGTAAGCTAACTCCTGTCTAAAATATCTGCTCATAAAACACATTAAACTCCCCATTAAAGATGGCTCTATCAGTAACTTTATTTCATACAGTCAGGTTCTATATTTCTATAGAAGGAGGTAAAGAGAAATGAGGGTAGATCTTCAAATATTATGTTTTTTAAAAACAATTGAAATCTTAAGAGCCATAGCTCAAATTTATTTGCTCAGCAACCAAAGCACTTAAATGACCTTTTATTAAAAGAAAATCACTCATGAGTTTTAATATCACTGTCAAAAAAAAGTGTGGAAAGCAAAGACCTGCTAAAGCATGAAATTACTGCCGCAGTAAAGCATTTTATCGTTATAATAAGATAACATAGTTACCATGCAATGGAAAATAACTCCTGCTTTTATCTATGAAGTGTTACTGCATGAACAAAACCGTCTTAGTGATACAAATCTTTCAGCAACTCAAATAGAGGGAAAATAGCACAAGAGAACTTGCAGAAGCTGTTGTACGGGTCTGTACGTTGAGACTGAGAGTGCGTTAGTGGTACTGAGTCTGTGTACTGTTCTACTTGATGATGACTCATTAACAACATAACAAATATGGAGTCAGAGACAAAATTTCAAGCACTGACTATCACCTGCCAAGTGGGTGTAAGTTTTTTTTCTTAATGAAACTTTGAGCCCTAATTTTTGCGGAGTTCTGATATCTAAAAAAATTGTTTTATTGTTAGGCCATTTGTTTTTCCAAATTGAAGCTTTAGTAAATACAAAGATAATTATAAAAACTAGTTAATAAACTTCCATTTGTGTTTACAGCTGAGAAAAATCTTTTTTGCTTTACTTCATATTTTTATTCTATGTTCATGTTATGTTTGAACGCTCAATATTAATTTTAAAATATGCAAAACTTAACTACCCAACTAACAACGACATTCCTGGGATGTTCCGTAACGTTACGCAGAAATAACGTTCCAAACAAACATTGTCATAACGTTCTACAAACGTTATTTGATGATCATTGTAGAATTATGTTCCAACAATGTCGCAGGAACGTTGCATAGAATGTTGTGCAAAAATATTATCATAACGTTCAGCAGAATGTTACAGGAATATACTTTGCTAACGTTATCATAACGTCGTTAGAGAACATTATTAATGAATGTCCCAGGAATGTCCCAGGAACGTTACTCTGGAATGTTCAAGTGCAAACATTCATGTAACATTGGCTTGCAATGTAACTAGAATATTATGGGGTGACATCATATTTACATTCAAATAATTGTCCCAGCAATGTTTCAGGAATGTTAATTTTGAATGTTCGAGGGTTAATGTTCATATAACATTGGCTTGCAATGTAGTTGGAATATTATGGTGTGACATCATATTTAACTTCAAATGAATGTTCCAGGAATGTTCCAAGAACGTTACTCTGGAATGTCCGAGTGCAAACATTCATGTAACATTGGCTTGAAATATAACTGGAATATTATGGGGTGACATCATATTTACATTCAAATAATTGTCCCAGCAATGTTTCAGGAATGTTACTTTTGAATGTTCGAGGGTTAATGTTCATATAACATTGGCTTGCAATGTAGTTAGAACATTATGGTGTTACATCAATTGTACTTTCAAATGAATGTCCTAGCAATGTTTCAGGAATGTTACTTTTGAATGTTCGAGGGTTAATGTTCATATAACATTGGCTTGAAATGTAGTTAGAACATTATGGTGTGACATCATATTTAACTTCAAATGAATGTTCCAGGAATGTTCCAAGAACGTTACTCTGGAATGTCCGAGTGCAAACATTCATGTAACATTGGCTTGAAATGTAACTGGAATATTATGGGGTGACATCATATTTACATTCAAATAATTGTCCCAGCAATGTTTCAGGAATGTTACTTTTGATTGTTCGAGGGTTAATGTTCATATAACATTGGCTTGCAATGTAGTTAGAACATTATGGTGTTACATCAATTGTACTTTCAAATGAATGTCCTAGCAATGTTTCAGGAATGTTACTTTTGAATGTTCGAGGGTTAATGTTCATATAACATTGGCTTGAAATGTAGTTAGAACATTATGGTGTTACATCAATTGTACTTTCAAATAAATGTTTTAGCAATGTTACAGAAATGTTACTTTTGAATGTTCGAGGGTTAACATTCATATATTACTGGCTTGCAATGTAACTAGAATATTATGGTGTGACACCATATTTAACTTCAAATGAATTTTGTAGCAATGTTTCAGGAATGTTACTTTTGAATGTTTGAGTGTTAACAATCATATAACATTGGCTTGCAATGTAACTAGAATATTTTGGTGTGACATCATATTTAACTTCAAATGAATGTTCCAGGAATGTCCCAGGAACGTTACTCTGGAATGTTCAAATGAAAACATTCATATAACATTGGCTTGCAATGTAATTAGAATATTATGGTGTGACATCATATTTAACTTCAAATGAATGTTCCAGGAATGTCCCAGGAACGTTACTCTGGAATGTTCGAGTGTTAACGTTTATATAACATTGGCTTGCAATGTAGTTGGAATATTATGGTGTGACCTCATATTTAACTTCAAATGAATGTTTCAGGAATGTCCCAGGAACATTACTCTGGAATGTTCGAGTGCAAACATTCATGCAACATTGGCTTGAAATGTAACTGGAATATTATGGGGTGACATCATATTTACATTCAAATAATTGTCCCAGCAATGTTTCAGGAATGTTACTTTTGAATGTTTGAGTGTTAACATTCATATATTTAGGTTGCTTTGGAGATGTAATGTTGGTGGAATGTTGTATAGCTTAAGGAAAAAATATTGTCGACGGTTATGCTCGGTACATTATAGTAACGTTGTACGCAATTCATTAGAGGATCATTCTGTGAAACATCAAAATGTTAGAAATTGTCTACACAGTTACACCCAACTAATGTTCTGGACGAAAACGTTCCTGGGATGTTAGCTAATATCTTTGAGGCAACATCATGGAAGGCATGCTTGTGGAATATTCTGTAACATATTCTCCCCATGTCGTAGGAATTTTGCACCAGATCATCTGCTCAATGTTACATAATGGTTAAACTCCATACTATTCCGAATATATTAGAAAACAATATTATGTGAATGTTTACACCCAAAAATTTCAAAGTAGCAATCCTGTAACATTGCTGGGACATTCAATAACAATGTTTTGTAACAACGTTATAATAACGTTAGCAAACCTTTTCCACTAACTTTCTAGCTAAAATGGTACAAAAACGCATGATTTAATTTTTGGAAGTTGTCACCCTTTCATAACAAAAAATTATTTAAAAGGATGCAAATTAAAGATTTTAGATTTTTTATCACAGATATAGAAACAAACAAAATAATGAAAAACAATAATGATAATTTTGAATGATTTATGTAAATGAATTGAAAAGTCACTACAAATTTCAATTTTCGCACTTCATTAGACGTATCGCAAAAATGACTAGGGTCCATTAAGCTTTCTGGGTGCAGTAAAGTGTCATACCATGACACGACAGTGTGAGTGCATCGCATCTGAACACATTCTGGGACTTTTTGGGTTGGTTTCAAGTGTTATGTGCTAGTCTATTTTACAGTAGATTAAAGCGATGTCTGACTGGCTAATGAGTATAAAATCATTACTTCCGTTGAGTGAACCCAATGCACAACCATGTGTCAACAACTTTTCTGCCTTTTAAATTTTGTTTCAGCTCAACAAACTAATGCGGAAAGGAAAGCGATGAATACTAATAGCTAAGAATACTACTATATACTACTAAGCTGGAAAATCCCTATGCATTAATGTCCCATCAATGTTCTAGGCGTAACCTTCCTGGGATGTTAGCTAATAGCTTTGAGCCAATATTATGGAAAAAATGTTCGTGGAATATTATGCAATGTTCTCCCAATATTGTGGGAATGTTATGTGAGATCATTTGCTAACATTCCAGCAATGTATTTCCCGCAACGTTGCTGGGATGGTGTGGGAAATACGTTCCAGCAATGTATTTCCCACAACATTGCTGGAACGTTGTGAGAGTTACGTTCCAGCAATGTATTTCCCACAACGTTTCTGGAACGTTGAAAATGTGTCTACAAATAATCTTGTGACAACGTTACGATGAAACGTTTCTGGGACTTTTTGGAACATCCCTGGAACGTTCTGGGAACGTAAAATTGTTAGTTGGGTAGTTGTACTTGATGCATTTTAATATTGGTTATCTTTTTCTGTAAGAGAACACGCATTATGCTCAAACTTTTTTTAATAACTCTAGCAATTTCATCATTCCTGTGTATCTAAGTTTTTATCAGCATAGCTACATCAAAAATAATTTATCCAGACGATTACTAAATGTGTTATTGACTAGACTCTATCATTCTATTTGATACACTTGTTTATAAGTACTAATTTTAGTATTAATTAAATACAAAGTACCAAAAGTTAGTTTCAACATAAGCTACATAATAATATATTTGCTAATAGATCATCAAATCTATTTGTAAACTAATCGCTCAGACCAAATGTTTGTATTTCAAAATTCATATTATAAACTTAAAGGTTACACGACACAGTTCAAACCTTTTAGATAATTGATTCTTTATAGAAAACTTTTAACTTTGATATAAATTCTTGTTTGGTGTACTTGAACTAAGTTTACATTGTATATTTATTTCTATATATAAAAGATATATTGGTATCCAGTTTGGTACAAAATCCTAAATACTGAGCTATCAAACTCTGGCACTAAATGTGTAGGCTCCTGAAAGTTTAGATACAAAATTTCTGATAGAAGAAACAAACAGGTAAGAAAAGCTCAATACAAAATATTTACCTGTAAAATAATTAGCGCTCAAAATCTATGAGTTGCTGAGGCAAAAAGAATCAATGCAAACTCACCTGTAAGAAAAATAGATGAAAAAAGCATTCCCAGTTGTTTCCAAAACATCTATTGGGAAAAAACTAAAAATTCTTTCATTTGTGGCAAAGAAAGATTTTGGAACAATAATAGGAGTTTTCTGACACCTAATAGAATAATAAAATATAATAACATCTTATTATTGAGGTATTTTAACACAGCACTTTTTGCAGTGGATCAACAGGATATCCTCATGAGATCATCACTATAAAATACCATTGCTTCACATTGTAGGTAGTGTAGCTTATCAGGAAGAAAAGTCAAGATACCAGAACTTTCTGTTGCATACTCTGTTTTCTGTTACATTATACATAATTTTAATAACTGGAACATTACATTAAAAATTCAATAAAAAATTAAATAACATCACAATTTGAATTGAAATGTAGTTTTTATAAACAATAATAATGAGTTTTTGTGGCACGTTAATACTTATTAAGTGTACAAATTAATAAAAGCCTGAAAATCAGTTGCTTTAAATTATCTCAGAAGTTTTAAACATTTAAAAATATGAAAGATTGCAGAAAGTTTTAAATCATACAAATTTTAAATAGAAAGAGTACATAGAATGAAATCATGAAAGTGTCTTATTTATTGTATATAAATACTGAAAAAAACAGACTAATTTTAAAAATGCCTTCACACATTCTATACAAATCACCGGCGCAATAAAAGTGCATTGGTGAGAAATCATAAAAAGTGCAAATCAGTGCTGTGAGTAATTTTGTTGACACAACATAACTACTAGCACTACTCTGTTGCTTACCTTTCATTTTTCACTGTTGCTGACTGACTGTTGCTTTTTCCAGATGTGAGTTTTGCAAAAAATTCAACCATGTTTAAGTCTAATACTTTAATTTTTTTTCAAAATTCAGTTGTTTAGTTTTTGTTATGAATTGAGTTGTTAAAATAATAAAGCCAAAAAGCACTTGGCAAGAGAAGATAAATCTTACAGCCTAAGTGATTCTTTTGGAATTTCAAAAGTTTACTGATATTGTATATCAAAATTGCTTCATCAGGAAACTCTCCAGTCTCTGATAGGGATCAAAATTGTACTATATTCACCTACAGATGTTTGTACTAAACGTAAGTGAGAATGTTAAATTGCTCCTACCAGTAGTTTGAGACTAACTGTGTTCTTTTATCGTGTGTCTAAGCAGAGCACTACGAAAGTTAAGAAAAACTTTGAAAAGAAAAATGAGCACAGGTTTTCTATATTTCATATAAAATTTTTGCTTGTCAAAAGAAATATAAATACTTTGTAAAAAAGGACAGTTTAATTCGAAAAATTCACTTGTTTGGAGAAATGGTGTAACTTTTGCTGAGGCACTCATGACTAAGACTTAGTAATTGTTAAATCAATCAATTACTCTGTCTAATGTTGGAAATTAGTTTTTGGATAGTAAAGTGTTGTATCTGAAATATTTTGCTTTTGCACTTTCATGTATAAATTTTAATCAATACGTAGCAAATTGTTATTGATATGGCTTTAATTGCGGAGGATATCCTGTCTATAAATCATGGACTGGTACGGTGGCGAGTTTACCTCAACAATGAAGATGGTTTTGTATCTGGCAATTTGTTTTGGGTGTGAGCAATTTCTTATTTTTTATGTTGAGATTCTTTATTTTCCACAGATGAGAAATTGTGGTGGTTTTGGTGCAAAAACAGCTGAGATATGTCGGCTAAAGATTATAAGCATGAATTAGCCGATATACTTTTCTGATTGATACATTTATAAAGCTGAGTTTCAAACTTGTTCAAGAATCAAATATCTTTGTAGCGTATCTACATATATTTAAATTGTTGGATTAAACATTAAACATAAAAATAAATGGTAATCAGTAGTAGTGTCATCAAGTTGACAACATTTCAGAGCACATAATTATAAATAATTACTGATACTTTTGAACTCCAGCTAATATTTAGCGGAAATAAATTATTACTGCATTCAAAGCTGGTGACCGGGTTCAAAAATTATTTAATCATAAATATGGGGTTAATTCTTTTGGATTATAACTTTGTTTTCAAAATACTTAAATAATACTAAGTTTATACTCATTGTTTTGCTAATATCAGTTCCATGTATATACGTACGTATATTGTTGTTTTTCGACCAATGATAGTGAGTTTTGTCTCTCCCTAATCTTAGCAATATATTTTGTTATTGTAGTTTTTACTAAGCTTAAGTTAGTTTAGTTTTGTAAATATAGATCAAAATTTTACAAACACATATTTAGTGTAACAACCTATTTGTATGAAAACATACTTTACCATCAGCTGGTATATAATAAAGCGTCTACTAGCAATATACGAGTATGGATGATTATTTTTTCTTTGTATTATTGATTATGTTACTTTACCATGCAAAGTATATTTTTAGTTGAAACTAGTTAAATTTATCAGATTTATTTATGTTTGTATTAGTTACCAAATAAAATAAAAAACGTTCAACAAGACTCCTTACTATAAGATTATGAGCAAAGGTGTAATAGTACAGAAGATACTTGCATCAAGCTAATATTGTTAATCAAATAACGCATCTTAGCTGTGATTGATTGCCAGGATGTTGCTATGAACACCAAATAAATGTACAAAATCTTGAATATTTTGTTATCAATTGGTGCAAGGGCATTTTGCATACACATTTTGCAACAATCAGTATAACTTTTATATCACAAATATTAATAAACCCGTGAGTTTGCTCACATTTAGGCTCCTGATCTGTGATTCCGTAAGCTAATTTGCTAATGTATAGTTAAGTACAGTATTCAAAATCTTTTGCTTTAGCATTTTTTTGGAAGCTTTTAAGCTCCAATTTTTTAGCTCTAATTTGGAAGGATATCCTGTTTATGCATCGCTGATTAGTATGGTGATGAGGTCACCTCAACAATAAAGATCATATTGTACTTGACCAGTTGTATTAGGTGTGAGGAAATTCTTATTTTTTATGCTAGATTTATTTTTTGCTGCAAATGATGGACTGGTGCAGTTCTATTTGCAAAAACAACAGAGATCCACTGGCTAAAATATATAGGCACTAATTTGCCTATATATTGTTCATTAGTGATATGCTTGTATTTTCATTGTTTTTCAATTTATAATATTATGCAGTGATCATTTCTGACAAGATTTTCAAATCCACCTATATGTACTTATAAACGCTAATTAGTGCATGTTTGTAGTGCACTTTTAGTACTGGTGGTTTTTGTGTGATGCCAAATAGGTAACTTAATATGTCTCACCAGATTTTAAAAAGATTTTTAAAACGCAGCACAACCTTAACTTTTACTTGCACCATACTTTTTTGCTTGACTTTAATTATTGTATGTTTAACTATTTGGATATATTTAATTAGAAGCTAATAGCTTTGCAGCTTTTAAACTTTGAGTAGTTTAAAATTTTAGCTTCAAATTATAGTTGCATATAAATTTTTTGAGTTGGTTAGTTTTTATAAGAAAAAACTTACAATTGTGGTAAAATTAAAAATGAACGTGAATTCATGAGTTCACCAAATATAAATTTTCTTGTTCATTTTTCTCATTTTGTCTACATAAGCACTATATAATATTGATTCATAATTTATATATAGGCTTTAGATAAAATTTTCAAAACTGTAACAAAGATTATTAATAATATCACTTGCTTCATTACCACTTCCAATTTACTTGAACAGCCATTCTCAATTAAATTGTTACATATGTGTGTCAAATTTGGCGCAGTTGAGCAATTGGTCAAATTTTCTTTTAGTTGGTACTTTATAAAATATATAATAATAACAATGATAAATTCTTTTTGATAAACAATAAACATACATAACTAAGGCTTTATTTGAAACTCGTTAGTTAAACGTATAAAAAATACTCTGTAACTTCACATAAAACTATCTGAAATCTGTGTAATAATTTATTATTCGAACTTATCTGCATATGTATCTTTGGTATATCTATTCAGCTTAATCACACTGTTAGTGTTTAAAAGTTAATTTGCGTTTTCATAGCATTAATTTAACTAGTTCAATACTAAGATCTAAAAACTGTGATTAAAGGAAAAAAACATAAATTCTGGTGACATGATTGAATGCCGGCCTACTTGACAATGGGATAAAATTTTGTGCTCAAAACAGGACATTAGAATAACAACAAATATTTACTTGTATGTTAACTTAAACATGATAAAACCTTCTGCACATGGTATAATAATCCATTTAATGCCAGAAATTATTCACACTGCCTAAAAAATTATTTGCGAAGATCATAATCATCCCTACTTTAATAAATCACTGAAGTGAAAAAAACTGTTGATTTTTGTTCGCGACACATTTTAAGTATAAATATTATTTTACTTCAACCTTCACAGAATATTAATCAAAAAATCAACATTATATTTTTTGAAAAAAAAAGAACTTCAAGTTGGGTATGTCATTAGGTAAGTATAATTTAAGTTATTACGCATAATTAATTGAATGCAATAATATTGCGCTACTTGTATTGTTTTCTTTTGTGTTTCTTCTCCCTAAAGGGAAAAAACCTTTTTACTTTACTGAAGAGAAAAAACTTGTAAAAGTGTGAATTACTCTCAACTAAATCGATCGTCTGGTTTTAATTTTTATGTCTGAATATAAACATCACCTGACTGGAAATTGGACTTGTGTGGTTGATTTTTTGTACAAATTGGTATATATGAATGGGACGTTCATCCTTTTATTTCTATTTTCTTTAAAATTTACTAATATTGAGACGAGAATGGCTTCATCAGCAAACTGTCCAGCCTTGTCTATGAGTCAATATTGTACTGTATTAAACCACAGATGTTTGTGCTAAACGTGAGTGAAGATGTTAAATTGCTCCTACTAGTTGTTTGAGACTAACTGAGTTCCTTTATTGAGCGTCTAAGCAGAGCACTGCAAAAGTCAAGAGAAACTTTGAAAAAAAATGAACACACGTTTATTTTTTTTGGCTATTATAAGTGCTTACCAACCAAAACATAATTTATTGTTAAAAATGACAGATCAACTCAAAAGACTCACTTGCGTGGAGAAATAGTTTAACGTTTGCTGAGGCCCCATGACTATGATTTATTCCTTATTAAACCAAACATAAACGCCGTCTAATGTTGTAAATTTGTTAATGTATAGTAAATAATGGTAGGCCTTGTTTTAACCATCATGCATTTTAACCATTTTTGGGTATTAAACAGTTTTAATAATCTTATAAAGCCTATATCTTAGCCACGAATGCCCAAGCAAAAATTTATATGGTTCTTCAGGCATGATCATTTTTTGAGTCGAGCTGTCCTTTCTCTATAAATATTTATATTTCTGTTTACAAGGAAAAGTTTTATATGGAATTATAACATCTGTGTTCAAGTACATGTTTCAATAATGTCCAATTTGACCGCAAAATATTGAAATGTACAAAAAATGTGCACTTCAGTCAAGAATTGGTACCAAGTTTACATAAACGCTTATTATATTTTAACTGTATTTAAAAATTTCCTAAATGTTAGATGCTTTCTTTTCTAAGTCTATTTTGTCCAAAATAAAAAATTTTTGATCGACAAAAGTTTAAAAAAATAACCTCTTTAAAAAATATTGACTAATGAAAAAATTGATTTTATGTAAGTTCTGAAAACCACCATAAACGCCTGAAAGAGGTCAGAAAAACGCTATAAAATTAAAAATCTTTTCATGGTACTGATTTTTTGAAAGTTTAAACATTTTATTCTACTTCTACGAGTATATAACACCTTCCTAAATAAGATGTATTATTTTTTACAAGTACTTTTTTGTAAAGAAATAATGATCTTCTGATGAATAAAGATTTTACAAAAGTATCCTACTTTACTGTAAATAATAGTTAATGAACTAATTTGATTTTATGTAAGTTTTGAAGACCTCCATAAATGCCTGAGAGATGTTAAAAAAATGCTACAAAATTAATGATACTGCTTAAAAGGTTCTGGTAAGATAATTTTCTGATATCGTTTTCAATTTTTAGAATGTTTAATGGTTAGTGTCGTTTTATATGTACTCAAAGCACAAGTATCTCATCATGGTATCATGTTTCAATTCCTAACCTATAGCTAATACAAAATCACTTCGTGGAAACTACTTCCTAGAAATTTACCATATTGTAAAATACAGCAAAGTCTTTGCCTTGACATACTTCGGCAGTATTTATAGGCTTGAAATCATAAATTATCAAATATATATACACTCTGATTATCTTTGTAAAAGTTTAACCTTACCCACTTCATAGCTGTGTTCATAATATCTAGAAAGATTCAAAAGCATCATCAAAGCTGATGCCAGCAATGCAAAAACTGAAAAGTTAGAGTTATTGAAGTATAATGAAACCAAAGTCATAACCATTATGAATCAACATCGTATTTATGATTAAATAGTTATTGAACTCTGTCAACAGCTTTGAATGCAGCAATACTTCTTTTTGGCTAGATATCAGCTGGAATTAAAAACTTTCATTAACTTTTTATCACTTTTGTTATGAAATGCTTTCAACTTGTTGACAGTACTACACTGATTATTACTTACTTTTATGTTTATGTTTAATCCAACACTTTAAATATATGTAGATATGTTACCAAGATATTTGCTTTTTGAACAAGTTTTATACTCAGCTTTATAAGTGTATCAGCTAAGAAAATTATATCGGTTATTGCATGCCTATAATGTTTAGCCAACATTTCTCTGCTGTTTTTGCACAAAAAACACTACAGTTTCTCATTTGTGGCAAAGAAATATTTTTCAACATAAAAAATAAGAATTTCCTCACACCTAATTCGATTTGCCAAATACATTAACATATTTATTGTTGAAGTAACCTCACCACCGTACTATTCAGTGATGTATAAACAGGGTATCTTTCTAAATTAGAACTATATATGTTATTAATTAATAATTAATAGCAAATTTGCTATGAATTCATCCAGAATTACATGTAAAAGTGCAAACGCAAAATTTTTTAAATAAGGCCTACCATTATTTACTATACATTAACAAATTTACAACATTAGACGGCGTTTATGTTTGGTTTAATAAGGAATAAATCATAGTCATGGGGGCCTCAGCAAACGTTAAACTATTTCTCCACGCAAGTGAGTCTTTTGAGTTGATCTGTCATTTTTAACAATAAACTATGTTTTGGTTGGTAAGCACTTATACTAGCCAAAAAAAAGAAACGTTTGTTCATTTTTTTTCAAAGTTTCTCTTGACTTTTGCAGTGCTCTGCTTAGACGCTCAATAAAGGAACTCAGTTAGTCTCAAACAACTAGTAGGAGCAATTTAACATCTTCACTCACGTTTAGCACAAACATCTGTGGTTTAATATAGTACAATAGTGATTCATAGACAAGGCTGGACAGTTTGCTGATGAAGCCATTCTCGTCTCAATATTAGTAAATTTTAAAGAAAATAGAAATAAAAGGATGAACGTCCCATTCATATATACCAATTTGTACAAAAAATCAACCACACAAGTCCAATTTCCAGTCAGGTGATGTTTATATTCAGACATAAAAATTAAAACCAGACGATCGATTTAGTTGAGAGTAATTCACACTTTTACAAGTTTTTTCTCTTCAGTAAAGTAAAAAGGTTTTTTCCCTTTAGGGAGAAGAAACACAAAAGAAAACAATACAAGTAGCGCAATATTATTGCATTCAATTAATTATGCGTAATAACTTAAATTATACTTACCTAATGACATACCCAACTTGAAGTTCTTTTTTTTTCAAAAAATATAATGTTGAATTTTTGATTAATATTCTGTGAAGGTTGAAGTAAAATAATATTTATACTTAAAATGTGTCGCGAACAAAAATCAACAGTTTTTTTCACTTCAGCGATTTATTAAAGTAGGGAGGATTATGATCTTCGCAAATAATTTTTTAGGCAGTGTGAATAATTTCTGGCATTAAATGGTTTATTATGCCATGTGCAGAAGGTTTTATCATGTTTAAGTTAACATACAAGTAAATATTTGTTGTTATTCTAATGTCCTATTTTGAGCAGAAAAATTGTATCCCATTGTCAAGTAGGCAGGCATTCAATCATGTCACAAGACTTTATGTTTTTTTCTATTATCACAGTTTTAGATCTTAGTATTGATGTGGTTAAATTAATGCTATGAAAACGCAAATTAACTTTTAAACACTAACAGTGTGATTAAGCTGAATAGATATACCAAAGATACATATGCAGATAAGTTCGAATAATAAATTATTACACAGATTTCAGATAGTTTTATGTGAAGTTACAGAGTATTTTTTTATACGTTTAACTGACGAGTTCCAAATAAAGCCTTAGTTATGTATGTTTATTGTTTATCAAAAAGAATTTATCATTGTTATTATTATATATTTTATAAAGTACCAACTAAAAGAAAATTTGACCAATTGCTCAACTGCGCCAAATTTGACACACATATGTAACAATTTAATTGAGAATGGCTGTTCAAGTAAATTGGAAGTGGTAATGAAGCAAGTGATATTATTAATAATCTTTGTTACAGTTTTGAAAATTTTATCTAAAGCCTATATATATTATGAATCAATATTATATAGTGCTTATGTAGACAAAATGAGAAAAATGAACAAGAAAATTTATATTTGGTGAACTCATGAATTCACGTTCATTTTTAATTTTACCACAATTGTAAGTTTTTTCTTATAAAAACTAACCAACTCAAAAAATTTATATGCAACTACAATTTGAAGCTCAAAATTTAAACTACTCAAAGTTTAAAAGCTGCAAAGCTATTAGCTTCTAATTAAATAGATCCAAATAGTTAAACATATAATAATTAAAGTCAAGCAAAAAAGTATAGTGTAAGTAAAAGTTAAGGTTGTGCTGTGTTTTAAAAATATTTTTAAAATCTGGTGAGACATATTAAGTTACCTATTTGGCATCACACAAAAACCACCAGTACTAAAAGTGCACTACAAACACGCACTAATTAGCGTTTATAAGTACATATAGGTGAATTTGAAAATCTTGTCAGAAATGATCACTGCATAATATTACAAATTGAAAAACAATGAAAATACAAGCATATCACTAATGAACAATATATAGGCAAATTAGTGCCTATATATTTTAGCCAGTGGATCTCTGTTGCTTTTGCAAATAGAACTGCACCAGTCCATCATTTGCAGCAAAAAAGAAATATAGCATAAAAAATAAGAATTTCCTCACACCTAATACAATTGGTCAAATACAATACAATCTTTATTGTTGAGGTGACCTCATCACCATACTATTCATCGATGCATAAACAGGATATCCTTCCAAATTAAAGCTAAAAAATTGGAGCTAAAAAGCTTTCAAAAAAATGCTAAAGCAAAAGATGTTGAATACTGTACTTAACTATACATTAGCAAATTAGCTTACGGAATCACAGATCAGGAGCCTAAATGTGAGCAAACTCACGGGTTTATTAATATTTGTGATATAAAAGTTATTCTGATTGCTGCAAAACGTGTATGCAAAATGCCCTTGCACCAATTGATAACAAAATATTCAAGATTTTGTACATTTATTTGGTGTTCATAGCAACATCCTGGCAATCAATCACAGCTAAGATGCGTTATTTGATTAACAATATTAGCTTGATGTAAGTATCTTCTGTACTATTACACCTTTGCTCATAATCTTATAGTAAGGAGTCTTGATGAACGTTTTTTTTTTATTTGGTAACTAATACAAACATAAATAAATCTGATAGATTTAACTAGTTTCAACTAAAAATATACTTTGCATGGTAAAGTAACATAATCAATAATACAAAGAAAAATTAATCATCCATACTCGTATATTGCTAGTAGATGATTTATTATATACCCACTTGTGAAGTGAAATTATTGGCAATAAAGTACTATATATATATATATATATATATATATATATATATATATATATATATATATATATATATATATATATATATATATATATATATATATATATATATATATATATATAAGTATATGTAAGTATATGAGTATATGCTCCCTTACTTTGGTTTAGTTGAGCACTCTGTGAGAGGTGCGGCACTATTAGCCTTTGTGCAAAGCTCATCACTTTTGTGATTTGAGCACTCTGGTGCCAGCGCATTGATTTTCTTAAAGTCTGTGAGGCAACCTAGTTGTTTCATGGCAGGAAATCAACTCTCATTGGTAATGGGATTTGTGTCCCTTGCCTAAGCTCTGAGCTGCACTGATGAGGCTTCAATAGCCGAAACAGTACTGTCTGTAGCATGAGTATATGCTCCCTTACTTTGGTTTGGTTGAGCACTCTGTGAGAGGTGCGGCACTATTAGCCTTTGTGCAAAGCTCATCACTTTTGTGATTTGAGCACTCTGGTGCCAGCACATTGATTTTCTTAAACTCTGTGAGGCAACCTAGTTGTTTCATGGCAGGAAATCAACTCTCATTGGTAATGGAATTTGTGTCCCTTGCCTAAGCTCTGAGCTGCACTGATGAGGCTTCAATAGCCGAAACAGTACTGTCTGTAGCATGAGTATATGCTCCCTTACTTTGGTTTGGTTGAGCACTCTGTGAGAGGTGCGGCACTATTAGCCTTTGTGCAAAGCTCATCACATTTGTGATTTGAGCACTCTGGTGCCAGCACATTGATTTTCTTAAAGTCTGTGAGGCAACCTAGTTGTTTCATGGCAGGAAATCAACTCTCATTGGTAATGGGATTTGTGTCCCTTGCCTAAGCTCTGAGCTGCACTGATGAGGCTTCAATAGCCGAAACAGTACTGTCTGTAGCATGAGTATATGCTCCCTTACTTTGGTTTGGTTGAGCACTCTGTGAGAGGTGCGGCACTATTAGCCTTTGTGCAAAGCTCATCACTTTTGTGATGTGAGCACTCTGGTGCCAGCACAGTGATTTTCTTAAAGTCTGTGAGGCAACCTAGTTGTTTCATGGCAGGAAATCAACTCTCATTGGTAATGGGATTTGTGTCCCTTGCCTAAGCTCTGAGCTGCACTGATGAGGCTTCAATAGCCGAAACAGTACTGTCTGTAGCATGAGTATATGCTCCCTTATATTGGTTTGGTTGAGCACTCTGTGAGAGGTGCGGCACTATTAGCCTTTGTGCAAAGCTCATCACTTTTGTGATTTGAGCACTCTGGTGCCAGCACATTGATTTTCTTAAAGTCTGTGAGGCAACCTAGTTGTTTCATGGCAGGAAATCAACTCTCATTGGTAATGGGATTTGTGTCCCTTGCCTAAGCTCTGAGCTGCACTGATGAGGCTTCAATAGCCGAAACAGTACTGTCTGTAGCGTGAGTATATGCTCCCTTACTTTGGTTTGGTTGAGCACTCTGTGAGATGTGCGGCACTATTAGCCTTTGTGCAAAGCTCATCACTTTTGTGATTTGAGCACTCTGGTGCCAGCACATTGATTTTCTTAAAGTCTGTGAGGCAACCTAGTTGTTTCATGGCAGGAAATCAACTCTCATTGGCAATGGGATTTGTGTCCCTTGCCTAAGCTCTGAGCTGCACTGATGAGGCTTCAATAGCCGAAACAGTACTGTCTGTAGCATGAGTATATATATATATATATATATATATATATATATATATATATATATATATATATATATATATATATATATATATATATATATATATATATATATAAATACATGTATTTATGCAGACACAACCCATTAATTAATTTTACTTTCACCATACTCTCCTGCTGTTGTTTAATTGTTGTGTGTTTAGCTGTAAAGGTCTATTTAACTGTTATTTGATAGTTTTTTAGTTTTTAAACTTTCAGGATTTTAATTTTTTATGTTAAAATATAATAACATAAAATCTCTTTAAGCAAGTAATTTTTCATGACAATATGTACCTTTTTTTGAATTTAAAAATATTAGAGCTGCACAACGATTACAGAAGTTAATCGGGATTAATAACTGGTCTGAACCAGTTAATCTTCGATTAATCTTAGAATTGATTCAGCAAAAACCTGCATACTCGAAAAAAATAATGCAGCTCATTTTGTCTACATGAAAACTGTAAAATAGTGGTTTTAAAGTATATACAAGCTTTAGGTAAAATTTTAAAAGCTGCAAAACTTTAAAACATTAAAATTACATGAAAAATTACTCTCAATTACATTGCTACTTAGGGGTTCAAATTTGTAGTAGTTCTACAATTTTCCTAGCTTTGTCTTTTGTTGAAATTTATCAATAACATAAAAGCAGCAATTACTACTAAACTTGATGAAAAACAGTAAATAAAAAATAAAAGAAGTTATATTTTGAACTTGAAAGTTAAACATATAAAAATGATTATGTGACTTCACAAAAAACTAAATGAAATCTGTGCATCAATTTATTATTCCATCTTATACATGCATGAAGAAATAGATGCATGCATATATAATATATGCAGGCATGCGACCAAATATAAATATGCACATATATATATGCGACCAAAGTGATATTAGAAAAAAGAAAGGGCACTGATGGTTGAGAAATGCAATATTAGCAGTCAAATGGCCCTGCAGTGCAATAGGATAACTGCAATGGCAGCTGTAATGTACTGGGTGTGGGTGTTATTTTATACAACAAACAGCAATAATGAAAGGAAAATATTTTATGTTTGTATCTCTTCCCCTGCAATAGGAGAAATGCAATATTGGTCAATATTAGAAGTAAAATGCACTGATATTATTAGAATAACCAATATTATTAATATAGTAATAATAGAAAACCAATGCACAATTTTGTTTACAATTCAAAACGTCATAGCTAACAATATCAAGGAGTTGTGATATTTATATGCATTTTTAGAAAATCTATTTTAAAAAGTGTTTGGTCATGACAAACAACAACAATGAAAAGAAAATATTATATGTTTATATCTTTCCCCTTGCAATACGAGAAATGCAATATGGGCAAATATTAGAAGTAAAATGCACTGATATTATTAGAATAACCAATATTATTAATTTAGTAATACAATAATAATAGAAAACCATCGCACAATTTTGTTTACATTTCAAAACGTCATAGCTAACAATATTAAGGGGTTGTGATATTTATACAGATTTTTAGAAAATAACACTAACATATTGCCCATTATCGACGTTGTTAGAGTGTCTATAAGACTTCAATAGTCATTCAAACTTGTAATTAAACATTGTAATAAGCTCAAAGGAATCGTTAGAAAAAAATACCATCTTCATTTCCTTTACTATCACTGCTTTAGACATCAGTTAGAATACCAAAGTACTCAAAAGTTTCAAGAATGTCAGTTACTTTGAAATCGGCAAAAAATAAACGATTTCTGTACTCCTAGGTGAATTACAGAAACCTTCGGCAATTCGACAATGCTATAGACTCGAGAAATGTGCACGTTATTTTTTCGTGAACTGGGCACGACTTAATGGTTCGATTCTTTGTCGCTCGGCATTTCATTTGCACGTCTTTACTTGGATGAAAGTAAGGCTTGGCCCAATTTTAATAAAAAATTTTGGCCGAATTAATTTGTCTATTTATGTATAGTCCAATCAGATGAGTTAGTTATAAGATATTGCGGTAACCTTTCAAAGACTTGGTAACATATTTAAATAGGTTTATATGTGTTTTGTATCGTTATTATACTTCAACGACTCTAAAAAAAATGGTTAAATTTGTTAATGAGTTTTCGATACAAGGGTTTCCGACGTTGTTTATAAATAATTTTCGTAAGTTGTGTGCACATGCATTTATCATAAAAACTCTCAAACTTCTCTCCGCTCGTTTGGTCATGGGACAAGGAAAGCTTCTGGAATTTTGCATATTCATATGCAACTTTGACTCAAACGATTGTTTATTTTACCCTTTGTAAGCCTTTTTTGCAATACTCTTTTACTGTTTGGTTCTTTTACTTCACTAACTAAAATTATTAAAAAACTAAAAAGCATAAACAAAAAGGTTTTTCACTGGACACAGTTAAAGTTGTTAGCCACATGGTCAACAAATGAAGGTGAAAATGGAAAGAAAAACATCAAATAAGTATTTATTTTAACTAGACAATGGTTCCAAAACAGATTTAATAGCCTAATAAATTTTCTAAGCTGTTCATAATCCGACAAGATAATCTACAGAAATCTTGACAGAAAACAAAAAAATTTACTGACTGATTATGTAACTACAAAAGTAAATATTTTATTAACCATCCGGTAAGAACTTGTTCCTAAATTTCTTAACAAATGTTATAAAATGGTACAAATTTTGCAAAACTACTGCTTGTATAAATGATAAATGTCGTTGCTTTTTCGACCAATGATAGAAATTTCAATTTCTCTTTAACAACAATCTTGCCATTTCTGCCGCTTTATTCTGCATGAAATTAGTTAGTTTTGTAAAACGTACAAAAATTGTACAAATGAGCATTCAGTGTACTCTAGCTGTTGATTTGTACAAAAATATGGTTTATCATCAGCAGGAATATAATAAAGCATCTACTAACAGTATAATAGTATGAATAATTAATCTGTTATTTTTATTATTTCTTATGTTACTTTAACACTTAAACTTCTGTAAAACCTCTAATTGAATGCCATGGAGCTCTATTTTTCAATTATTCTTTCTAGTAGCAGTCAATTAAACATGGCCTTCAAGTAGAGACTAACCGTGTATTTTTCAAATATCTCATCAGAAGTTGAAGAAGATAAATTTAGCCCTATCACGGGCAAAGCGAATGTCACCTGTATTTTGTGATCTTTTTCGGTGTAGCAATATTAAACCTTTTGGATTCAATAAATCTGATAACTCACCTCCAATTTTAAACATGTTTTGATAAATATTCTTCAAGAAATCGAGAAATATATCTACCAGTTGATATATATTGCTTGCACTTAATCTGCAATGATATTATAGCCTGTGTCCTCTTTTGTGATTTGTTAGAATTTTTAATTTTTATTTTATTCCACACTAAATTTAAAGAAATATTTTTTATTTTATATCTATATATACCAATATTGCATACAAGCCATTGTACTCAGTAGTATGCTTCCTACAGTTAGCAGCCAAAACTAGTTTTTTATGTGCAATAATAGAAGTGGAACTAAGAGTTATTGACCCATTGTAAGGCGTGTTTATTGCGGCAAAATTGCTAATAAATAACATGCTGTAAATCAGCATATTTACAAGTTATATAATGACAACTTATCAAAGGACACAAATATATATTCATGAACAAGTGACAAGTCTGATTGATTGTCAGGTTCTTGCTATGAAAAACAGATAGATTTTCGAACTCTTCAATTTTTTGTTATCAATTGGTGCTAAGGCAGTTTGCATACATGTACCTATTCTGCAACAATCTGTATAACTTTTATATCATCAGTATTAATAAACACATGAGCACATTAACTTTTTAATATCCTGATCTGGGGTTCTGTAAGCGTATCACCATATTTCTAAGATAAAGGGACTGTATTGGCTAATATATCCAACTGTCAGTCAGTATAAAAAATGAATAACATTAAGAAAGTACTATGAGTAATTGGACAATACAGTAATATGTGGAAATTGTTTAATCTACCACAAGATATATAATTTGTTTTGGTTTGAACTTAGAACCTTTCCATTGTTCTTTAAAGCTATAAGTATGGTGAGGCAAAGCTGGATCATACAGAACATTTTATACCTTGTTAATGAAACTTATAACACAGAGACTACCAGAGAACCTGTTCATTCTTTGACATGGGTAAGAATGCTTCTGAACTTGCATTTTCCGGTAATTTCATCATGTTAGTGAAACTCGCTAAAAATTATTTAGTTCTAATCTCTGCTACATGTACTTTGTCAAATCATTGAGCATGTTTAGAATCTCAAGATGTATTTTTGGATCAACATTTCTGTGTTATAACTAAATATTTACCATAAGATAGTAGAAAATAGAATTGAACTAAAAAACAGATACTGCAGTTTATATATTATACGAATCACCTAAAACAGGAAAATATAGTTATTCTACATTATTGCATGCCACAAATGAATTGATTAAAGTGGTTGCTTTATTACAGGATATTTTAACAAGCAGTAACTACCTTTAGGTAAAAAACTGCATTATGTTTTAGACTGAACGATAGAGCAATGCATTAGATGAAATAATCCTTTCATTTATTTTCATAGCCAACTCTCAGGCACTGCAATGGAGTAACATCTACTGAATGTTTATACTTTAAATACAGCCAGCAGTCCATGTTAGAATTTTCTTTCATTATTTTAGTCTATATGATTGTATTGAAAACTACGCTCATTGTTAAGCATAATATATATTTGTAAATAGATAAATATCTGTAAATTCTATTTCTGTCACAATTCAAGTCACCTTTATGTTTTAGCATCAATTAGAACCTGTCTTGTACTCGCAACTTTTCTATGTGCCATTATGTTTCTTGGCACTATCGTCAGCTTACCAGTGAGTGAAGAACTCATGCTAAGGTAAGATTCTGTCTTTAGTGGTCAACCAAAGTGAAAATGATAATTGCAAGTTTTTGGCACACATAAAACTAAATAGAATGAAATAAAACCAGAATGTATTTGGATGCCTTATTTTTATAATTTTTACCACGATAACTGCATGTAATAATAAATGGTTATACTTAACTACTATTAATCAATATTAATTACTAATTGAAAGGTGTTAATTGAACCTGAAGCAATTGAACCAAAGTATTTCTATCAGTTGACTAAAATAATATAATGCGACAGTAAAAATTTATAACACTAAAAATAAAAACTTTTCCTTTTGAATACAACAATTATGAAAAAAATCTGCTTAGTGAAGCAAATTTTAATTTTCGTTCTACTGCATGATATACTTGTGAAATATGTTGTATATAATTATTTCATTATCCAAAATAAGCCTGGTGCAAGTGCGTTCAATCTAATACAGCCACAGTATTATTTGCTCTTATATTCTTTAGCCAGCTATTTAATTAACAAAGTCACTCACATGTATCACCAGAGTGGACTCATGACAATATGGTTAAAAGCATGACAAATTTAACGCAAGTCTAAAAGATAAAATATAAACATGTCTCGAAATGAGAACTGCAACCAAACATATTTTACAGAGGTGGAGATGTGGCAACACCTAATCGATTGAGAAGACAAACCCAATACGCAAACACCAACTCCACAAGTGGAAGGTTGGATCTAGCATATGCATACTTGAACCAACTTATATCCGCCTACGTAAGTGTACTAGATCAGTGCAAAAGCAGATTAGCTGACTGTTATAGCTATGTGTGTTAGTTGGTTTTCAGAAGCACTTTTTATTGTTACATAATTCCCACTTTTCTACTAAGGTAGCTATATAAAGGTGTTTGTGATTTCATGCACTGAACTAAACTAAACATTACTAGAGCAAAAAAGGTGAAAAACTGTATGTTTTAACATTACTACAGCTACAGATATTATAGTAAGCAAGTTTTAAGATACTTCTCATTACCTGTGGTACTTGTAAAAATATGAGGCTATAAAAATTAAATTTCTCCTTACGATGAGTCAACTATTAGTAGTGGTTTAGTTATATAACTTACACAAGTCTAAAATATTTACTAGTTTTAATTTGGTATTGAAATACTTGGGGTTATAATAAATATTCTGTATTATCTTTAATAATTTTGGTTGCTGCTAAACTTAGCAGCAACTGAAATTTGCTAACTAAAGCTAGCACATAAAAAGATTACTTAGATTTTTGTGTATGGACTCAAACCAACTATTACTAGAGTAAAAAGAGTGAAAAACTGCTTGTTGTGGCACCAGCGCAATATCAATACAGCTACAGATATTGCAGCTCCTACAAAAGATCACACCTACAACTTTAAAGTACTTATAAAAGCTTGGGATCTAACCATTATATTTTTATCTGTGCATTTAACTGCTTTTAGGTTTTTCAACTGGTGCATTTGTGTCACTTGTACAAACCTACATAAAGATTATTGCATCTTATATTTATGAAATGTAGCCAGTATTAAATGATCCCTTAGGCAGCCATTACTTCATACAACCTGCATTTTTCTCAATTGTTTTAAACTACTATTTCATTTTTCTTTGCTTCATTTGATCCGAAATAAAGGAAAGAATAACAACAAATAATATCTAGCTGTTTATAAAGAATTCGAGTAAAATAGTCTACTTACTTAACAAATAACTCTCACAATATTACTATATTCACTGAGAAACTTTTTGTGTTTTTTGTTTAAGGGATTAATTTGCTTTTTTATCTACTAGGTTGAACTTCAGCAGCTAAATTCTAGTTTGGCTGCTCCGGTGTCACTCAGTGATCACAACCATATTTGCGGAACACCAGAAGTTCTTGAAGATCTGGTAAGTTAAATACTACTTGGTAATTATATCTGAAGTTAATCTTATGTGATAATCTTCCTTGTTAAGTGTGTCTGTGACTAAAGCATCTTCATTTTGCTAACAGTATTTCAGTTTTTCTAACTAACATGGAAGCTATTATTGATTTGTACTGTGGCACTCTAGTGCGCTCTAACAGATCATCAGGCGTAATGAATGATATTATTCACTAATATTTAGAAAGGCCAGTGAGCGCTGTAATGGTACGGTTATTAAAATGTTGGGCCATAAGATAACAGTTGACAGTTTTATTCCACGTGATGTGATTTATTTCTTCACCTCTAAGCATGGCTTTACACAGACAGTCAGACTAGTGCCTTGAAAGTTTGACTGGCTGTGAGCAACCAACGGGTGTAACAAATATGCATACAAATCCATTAATGCGTGCTATGATGGTTGACTTAGGACAGATGGTAGAATATTGTTTACCAAAATATAATTCATGAGTTTCAATTCTACATAAAGCAATAATATTTCTCAAAATCTGAGCGTGGTGTCAGACAAACAGATAGATTGGTATGGCTCTTTCTATAGGCAGTATCCACTTAGCTTAAGTTAGTAAACTTTGCTGAATGAAATTAATAGCATTATATAAAGGTTGTGTTCCATTAAAAATAATACATTAAATTGCAAATATTAATATCACGGTTTTTTTATAAAAATCGTTTATTGCATGTGTGACATGATCCAATTTTATGTGGTTTTTGTAGAGTTCACCAATAGATGCCTTCCTTAAGTACTATTGTAAGATCCAAAAAAGTGGTCATATTGCTGGTGCTGATCCTGGCTTTTACACTAATTCTGAATATCGAAGTTTAAGAGATCGTTTGCTTGTGTCTACCAATGAAGTGACTTCGGTGATAAATGGAACTGTTGGATCTATTATTGCGTGCTCTGATAGCTATGCGGTAAGCTCTTCAGGTTGATAACCTAATCGATATTTGAAATAAGATGTTCCTTAGTATATCAGATAACCAAACACTATTAAAAACAAAAGAAGGAAAAAACTGGCAGCAACTCTGCTATAGTTACATATTTCCCTTTAAATATTCTGTTTGTTTTGTACATTCCACAAAAATCTAATTTAAGTAATCTCACAATGCTATTACATGCATGTATAACCTTTTATTGGCAGTTGTGATCATCAAATAACTGTTGGTCTTTGTTATATGTCATTCAAAATTCTGATATGTTTTTGTATCTGCCGAAATACTAATTATGTCTTTCAAAAATGTTGTCCTCATTTGAATTACAGTTGATATAATTTATTGTAAACCTTCTCAAAGTATTACAATTTGGCTTTATTTGATCAAATTGCATATTTGACATACTTGTATTTTCTGATTCTCATAGCTTTTAAAACTAATTGTGTTTCTGTAGACTTCAGTGGAAACTTTCCATGTACTGAACCCGATAGTTGACATTCTCAGACCATTCCAATATTTCATCATTTGTTTTAACCAAACCATTACACCTGGTCAACCATAAATGGTCTCAAAAACGTAAGACTGAGACAGGTAAGAGTTTTAATTATTAAAATGGTATCATTATAGCTTGATAGAGATACATATGAAAGTATATTGTCACTTAGTGTTGTGCTTATTAAATTTGCTTGTTCAGATTTTTTCAAATAAAAACTAATTCAATTAAGGTTTTTTCACTTCTGTAGAGTTTTTCATTATATATGATGGTTGTTAGTACCTTATATTGTGTTGTTATATTGTGATTAGCATTATTCTATTTATTTGGTCTTCCATTTCACTATAATAATTGTTTTATTGAAATATTGTTTTTTTAGCCCTTACTGATCTTTGTAATGCTCACCATAACATAAAGGTTAATGAAGAAAAGCTAAAAACCAGTCCTGCATCTAGGAAGCTCCGTTTTACGTCTCTTCCCCTATTGACAGTCTACTTTGTTTATCATATAATTATCCAAGTTTCCAAAAATTATTATATTTCTGTAACTTCATTTTGAAATTTTCAATTCAACTATGTGTCTTAATGCTTCCATTCCAACAAACTAGCTTCAGATTGCTTCATTTATTACCCAAGATAATATATATCCTACTGCAACTCAAAAAGTTTTCGTTATCTTAAAGGTGGTAAACTCGTTTGCATTTATTGTGACAACCGATAGCTAAACACAAAACAGAATATATAAGCTACAATATAAATATCTTATTAGTTACAAACAAACCAAAGCTGCTCACAAATAAATATTCAAAAGCTTTGATCCCTCGTAACAAAGAGCTGTTTAGTGCAATAACAGTCAGCCATGATATAATATTTTATAAACTCATGGGCGGCCCCTCTGGGTTTATAAATATAGGAAATAATATATATTTATAAAAAAATTTAACCGATAGCTAAACGCAAACCAGAATATATAAGCTGCAATATAAATATCTTATTAGTTACAAACAAGCCAAAGCTGCACGCAAATAAATAGTCAAAAGCTTTGATCCCTCGTAACAAAGAGCTGCTTAGTATAATAACAGTCAGCCATGATATAATATTTTATAAACTTATGGGTGGCCCCTCTGGGTTTATAAATACAGAAAAGAATATATATTTATAAAAAAAATTTTAACCGATAGCTAAACGCAAAACAGATTATATAAGCTGCAATATAAATACCTTATTAGTTACAAACAAGCCAAAGCTGCACGCAAATAAATAGTCAAAAGCTTTGATCCCTCGTAACAAAAAGCTGCTTAGTATAATAACAGTCAGCCATGATACAATATTTTATAAACTCATGGGTGGCCCCTCTGGGTTTATAAATACAGAAAAGAATATATATTTATAAAAAAAATTTTAACCGATAGCTAAACGCAAAACAGAATATATAAGCTGCAATATAAATACCTTAATAGTTACAAACAAGCCAAAGCTGCAAGCAAATAAATAGTCAAAAGGTTTGATCAGACCAGAATAAAAATTGTCCCTCATAACAAAGGGCTGCTTAATGCGATAACAGTCAGCCATGATATAACATTTATTTAAACTCATGGGTGGCCCCTCTGAATTTATAAATACAAAAAAGAATATATATTTACTAAAGTGTACCAATTATCTGGCTAGTTGACAAGTTTACATTTCATTACAAATGTTGGTTAATAGCGGTTTTTAGTTCTCTAAAAGATTCTTAACATTCATTTAATAAAAGTTATTTTTTCTTTTCTAATTAATAAAAGAAAAAAAACAATGATAATAAAATGCAAATATAATACATTTTTTTCATATAATATTGAGTAACAAAGCAAATGTTGAAAGCTTAATAACCTAAAAAAATGCTATAAATAAGGTTTGAACCACCTTCATATCCTGATTTAAACCTTTAACCCAAATGGCTTTATTTCATTCTAGTATCTTTCTCCTGTTAAACCGTCATATGTATAAAAAACTAATTTCATAAAATTCAATTTTTTCTTGTTTTTTCGAGAAAAATTCTTAGTATGTATAATGACTATACATTTATGTACCATTTGTATCATTATAGTACGTAACCTTAAATAAGAAAAGTGTAGCGTGCTAAATATTTTAACAGAATATCAGAACCAAAACCAGCAAACTCCGAGTCTGATGTTTAATATTTAATAGTCGGAGACAGTGTTACCCTTAGGTTACTCACCGTTAAACGTTTTAATTTTTAATTCTTTACTTTAATTTATTATATATGTTGCATAACATGCAAAATAAATTATCTGCTTGCTCTCAACTTCATAAAGTAATAATATAAAAATAATAAAGGTCAAATAAATAATGTAATATAAATGTTGCATCGCATAGAATGTTGGCAGGTTAAAAATTTTAAATATGTATTCGGGATTCTTTTTAGACTAATTCTAGTCTGTGGAGTTAGTTCAGAGATTGAATGTTTTCGATTGAAATACTCTGATCAGCTCAGTAGCAAAAATTTGCTTTCAGTAATTAAAGGTTAACATCAAAGTATAGAGTTTTGAATATGTGTGTCTTTATGCCCAGTCAAGTTTAAAATAACTTAAAAAGTATTTTGGTCATATTAATATATAAAGAGCAACTTTAAACTATAATCATTTTGTTACTTGCTGAAAATAAATTCCACCTTCAAAGGAGGTAAAATTATAAATTGGTGCCTTAAGGTTTATAATGCGAAGAGATAGCATATTCACAGATGTAGTCATCAAATAGAAGTGTAATGGGCATAGTAAAAAGGAAACATTTCAAATCTGCTTTTTCTCATGAATTTCGTATTAATACTATTGAACTTCTCAAAGGCCAAAGCTTATAGCTTGCCATTAATAACCCTGCATCTTGCCACCAGCCGAATTGATAAGTTTATTTGTTAAAATTGGTAAATAAGTTGATTCAGTTCCTACACTTTTTGATAATGAGTGATTCAGTTAACTAACTTGTATACATATTCTCATAAATATTTGGACAAGAGTTGTCGTATCTTGGTCATATACATGTAGTAAGTTCATTACGGTGCATTTTTGTACTAGATTTACTAATTTTAATAATACAAAAAAGTTGTATAATACGAAACACTTACACTAAGATTCCTTTTTGAGCTTAGATGTAAAAAAGTGTTTGAAGCGTTTTTATCAGTTGTCACTCCTTCAAATTTTAAAATGAAGTTTTATTCTTCTTGTTTACATTCTTTTCAAAATTTCATCTATCGTTACCTAAATTAACCAAAAATTTCTTGCTAAGGTGATACTCAAACTTTGGTGAACAAAAACAACAGATTATATTTATTACAATTATGAACTTAAAAACAATGTAAAGCTTGCAAAGGAAAAACAATAAAACATACTGTGAAGCGGTAAAGGTTATAACAATGCATACAAAAAGCTAATGAACTGATTTACTTAATGCAAATTAATACCTACCTTTCTGTATTATACTCATACATATATTTAAATATACACTATCCGGCGTTGCATGGGTATTAAAATCAGCTTATAAACAGTGAGAGGTAATGTAATTGCCTGCCACTTGCTTTAGCCAAGCACATTGCCAATGAATAATTTGAGTAAGATTAATAATAGGAGCTAAATACTTGCTCTCATGATTGAACATGCATAAAATCATGGTACCTTCCACATGACTTTGTACCATTACGTTGTGTCATAACAGCGAGCGATAATGTATTTTCACCCATATAACAACAACAGCTGTGCTTCCTGGCTCTGTCCGGATGTTAAAAATCAGCCTATAAACAATGAAAAGTAATGAGAGTTACCTGCCACTCGCTATTAGCCTGGCGTTTTGCCATTGGAAAATGTTAGTAAGGTAACTAATGACAATCAAATGTGCATCCCCCTGGGTGGTATGAAAAGCCGTTGGGTATTTGCTCCCATATAGCAACTTATCTCGGCACATGAACAGCTAAATCTGTGTAGCCTAGTGGGCATTCATAATATTTTGTGGTTCTGCTAGCTATAATTAGTAATTCAATCTCTTTGTTAATAATATTTGAAATCTTTCACTTTTTCTTTTTTGGAACAGTTAGTACGCTTTGCTAATTGTAGTTACCACATTATGTTATACGAATCATAGTAATTATGTTGCTGTACAATGAACACTTTCATCAGTAAGTGCACATTTTGCTTGTTCATTGTGTGTAGAGAATATGATTGTTCTGTAGAAGTGTATAAAGGCCTGTAATTTTATACAGTTTAGGCTACTAATTAGTTTAACATAATATCGGCTTCAGTGGTTGATACACTTTCGAGACTGCAGAGAGTGCAGTCCAACATGCAAATGATAAATTTTTTAACTTTTGAGGTCTCATTAGAACAGCTCAGAGTCTGGTTTTTTACTGATTATGTTGATTTATTATGTTAATTTCATGAAGTAATATATTGCTGAGTGTACTTATTTTAACATTTCATCACTTTGCTATCAGTCTGTCAGCTTATTGTTTACAACTTTATGTTTTTTGTAGTATTGGCTGAAATAGCATACAATTATTTTACAATGTAGCTGTTTGTGGAAACAGTTATGAGCAGTATTTATGCCGATCAATCCAGCTGCAGTTTCAGTAATGACTAAAATCAAATATGTTTCACAACTTTATAACTTTGAGGTCAGCGTATTCCCACGACCAAACACGAGCAAAGCGATTGTTTGGGAGATTTATGATAAATGCATATGCGCACACATCTTCCGAAAACTATTCATCAGCGTCGTTCCCAAACCTTTATACCGATATCTCACCAACAAATTTAATCATTTTTGTATAGAGTCTTTTAGGTATGATAACGATACAAAACACATTTAAACTTATTTAAATATGTTACCAAGTTTTTGAAAATTGTAGACAATATCCTATAACTTAGCGATCTGATCGGATAATACATAACTAAACAGATTAATTTGGCCTTAAAATCGCAATTAAAACTTGACAAGCTCTTTTTAATCAAAATTAGGACTGATCATTGAATAGCCGATAACGCCGTACGACAGAGAGTAGAACCATCAAGTCCTGCACATTTCACAAAAAACACGTGCACATTTCACCAGTCTGTGGCATTGTCCAATTGCCAAAAGTTTCTGTAATTGACGTAGGAGTACTGGAAAGTAATCGTTTCTTTTTTGCTGATTTTAAAGATAACTGACATTTTGGGCACTTATAATAAGTACTTTGATGTTTCAACTTATGTCCAAAGCAGTGAAAATAAAGGAAATGACGATGATATTTTTTGAAAGATTCTTATGAGATTACTACAATATTTGATTATAAGAATAATTATTCAATATCATAAGATTATTATAAGATTTAATTATAAGAATAAACATTAAATTTTATAAGATCAAAGTATATAGGAACTGATGGTGTGCCATATGTTACTGTTATCATTTTTTTAAAGATTTTGTTGATGATACTACGACTGGGCTCAATATCGCGGTACTGCCAAGCCGTTTTTATTGTCCGCAAAACAATTTTACATACATTACATTTTCTTCTAGATATACAGCTATTTCTACAAAAACCAACTAAGATCTGTTAAGATTTTTAAATTCAGCATAATTTTTTGCATATAAATACCAAAGTCTAGGTTAATGTCTCAACATCTTAATATTGGTTGCTATGAGGTTTTGAAATGTGAAAACAATTGTGCATTGGTTTTTGTTTCTCAAACTTTAACACCAGTTTTTTCAGAACCATGTTTTTGCACTAATGGTAAACATGCATTCAGTTTATTGACCATAAAATCTGTCATAATTACTAAGCTGGAATCAAATTGTTGTTTGCAAAATAACTGAGAGTTTTCTCCTTCAGCTAGTGTAGATAACTCTAAATCTCACACACCCGACTTAACCATGGTTTTTGTGATCATGACCCATTTCTTCACTTTGGTTACAGATCGCTGTCAAAACTGATATACATTAAACACAACCAACTTTCAAACTGTGTATATTACACAGCAGCTTGCCAGTTTACTTCTAATATTGTATTTCTCCCAGTGCAGGGAAGATATATTGTTGTGGAATGTGAACCACTGAGAGCTGTGCCTAGGGCTAAGCTAAGCCGAGTCAGGCTGTGTTCAGTCATGCAGAATAGGAAGATGAGAGTTAAGCCAGTCAGAGGGAAGCTAGATTGAGCTAGTTTAAGCTGAGTAGAGCCAAGCCAAGCCAAAGCCGAGCCGGGTCAGGTCCAGCCAAGCAGAGCGAGAGGCGGGGCCTACCCGCTATATAACCCTGAACATTTTTGCTAGATAGCAGAGCTGTTCTGGGCTTGTCCGTTGCCTGTTACTTGAGCGTTTTTGGACAACTTGTGAACTAAGCAGAAAATATATGTATAAACTTATGCACCGAGTTTTGTACCAGTGGAGGAAAGTGAAGGTTTCAAGAAACCTCTACAATATAAACATATAATCTTTTCTTTTTCATTATTGCTGTTTGTTTTACATAATAAAACCCAGTACATGACAGCTACAATTGCAGCTACCATTGCAGTTCTCCTATTGCACTACAATGCCATTTGACAGCAAACATTGCATTTCTCAACCAGCAGTCCCCTTTCTTTGCTTCAATATCACAGGGGAATTTCTAGTTTTATTATAATGTTAATAACTTGTTCGTTATACTTATGGCTATTAGTTTTTGCTTTTCCTTTGTTGTATCGGTGTTGTAATGTGTTATAGCCCTGCCAACGCATTAGCAACTCTATTTATATTTATTGTCATACAGTTTTCCTTACTCAGTTTCATTAACTGAAACGGGTGAATTCATGGTATATAAAGACAGCGGTCTCACTAAGTTGGGCAGAGCAATATTTGTACGCTCCTCGACTAATGGATTTTCCTTCATTAATAAAAGTGAACGAAACCATACTTATTCTATCTTCTCAATGCAACATTCTAGATTGTGGCTAAGTGAAGGCCAGCAAATTCCTTTAAAATGTTTAAAAAAAAAGCTTTTAATATAATTCTGTCATTTTCTACTTTCTGTATAAAATAGATGAAGCACCACCGGTTTATGAAGCACTCATGCTTGTAGATCTGGTTATGGACGGTTAGGCGACACTCCCTATAGCGACAGACACTTAGGCGACATCTTCGGTTTGGAAAGCAAAAACTTCAGATGGAAGGGCGACACAGCGGGCAGAAAGGCGACAATTCCGGACTTGGAGGCGACAATTCTGAGGGCGGCGTTAATTCAAAATATTAAGTTATGTTATGTTATTGTGAATTAGTGGTGAACACTAAAAAGACAACAACTTCATTCATGCTCAGCTAGGAAATCTTGCATAAGTAAATTTTTCATGCATTGCTCCACCTGTTTCTCTTGAGATTTATTACCTGCTTATATCCGCATTAATCTGATTACACTATTTTTTATGCACAGTAAAACTTCATATTTTAATAAAGCTTGTACCAAATATCCACTTAATTGAAATGGCTATTAATCAAAATAAACTGCTGAGATTAATCTGTATTTAACCACTTAACTATTCTACGGTTCATCTGTTTCCTCAAATATAACTCTAGAGTTGGTCAACTCCACATGTTCAGAAGTCATTTAGACAGTCACTACTCTTTTTCACTTCTTTTAGTGACTGTTTGGCAAAACTGGGAAAATGCTTATCAGTGTGGTAAAAGTCTGAAAATCCTAACTGCTCAATATATGACACCATAGAGGCACCGACTTATTTAGTTGCATTTTTTAGTCATTAGCATATGCCTGTTGATGAACTACTATAGTATTGCTGGCTCTTGTATCATGTTATCATGTATTTGGACTCCCATTAGTAATTCTCTAACTAATGTATACTTTTGTTTTAATCGCAATTTAAAAATATATACAGACATATGTGTTTAGCTTGATGTATTTCAATAATTTTTCTTTTTAGTATATTCAGACAATTGTGTAAAGATGATCTTAAACACATATGACTTTCAAAATTTTAACATCAATATTTCGCGGCGTTAACTTTTTGATTTTTGACAATAGTTTGATCCTGACTGATGCTATGTAGATTAAGACATCTAGCAATGGAACTTCTCTACCCTGTCTAGAATGACAAGGTCAGGTTCATGGTTATAAATTGGCAACTGAAGATTACTTTCTACTGACTCTAAAGCTTACACGAAGAGATAAGTTAAATTACAGGAGTATAAGTATATACAGTCATTAGCAGGCACTTAAATGCATGTGCACTTCCAATCATACACAAATTAACAGCAAAAAACTCTGTGCACAGCTCTTTAATGAAGCTGTCAGTAAGGTTCAAGACAATGGCTGTCCATGTAATATATTCCAATTTTTTTAGAAATTCGCTCTTTTTTATAATAGTTACGTGTAAAAAAGATTCATAATGCGTGTTGCAATGCAAAATATAGTTTATGATGTGGCACATGGCAGCATTAACCTACAGCTGAGTATTTGTCACCAAGGTGTTTGAGGTGTTGATCACTCTACATTGTCTTAAACTAAAAGTTTGAATCGGAATCTGTGACAATGGTAATTTGGTTAAGTATGTCAAGTAACTCTAAGGGTAACAAGGTATCAGGACCTGTTGATTTCTATAAGTTGGAATAAGCCACTTCTCTATGAGCTTTCTGTAATGATGTTTTTCTTCTTGTAATAAGCTGCAGGCGTTAGTAAAATATAGACATGCCTTAGATCTTTATGCCAGAAAAAGCTTTCATTCTTCATATTCAAATAAAATCTCAACAAGCACAAATCAGTAAGAATTTCAGTTTAGAATTATGAGTCTGCATCATAATGACACTGGATTTTTACCATAATTGTAAAGAAACAAAGATAAGAAAATCATCATTGCTATAAGTAAGTGAGAAATCACAATAATAAGAAATTGTCTTTTCATCTCACGCAAAGAGGAAACTTCTATTGCAGGCTACTGTGAATTTCGATGATTGACACCATAAAAAATTTTTTTTGCAAGTTGAGAAAACTCTAAAATGTCCACAATCAGAAACAAGGTTGTCAATGATACAAAATGAAAATGTTGTACTCCAATTGATTAAGCTACATGCATTTATTTAAAAATAGCCTTAATATTTTGGTAAATGGCTGGGCTAGCATAATCAGAGAAATCCTATCAAAGGCGTTTAAAGATGCATGTCACTATTTTTATTTATGAAAAAAGCCATCAAGACAAAACAATGGCACTGTCAAGGCTACGTCTCAACGATATATGTAAGCACTGCATATGACGACGGAATCTCATAGTTTGTCAGTACAATACTGTACTTATCCTTCAACCAAACAGCAAACTAAATTGTCACCTTTCAGTCTGGAATTGCCGCCGGTTTGTCTGCAGTGCCGCCCTTCCATCTGAAATTGTTGCTTTTTAAACTGAAGGCGTCAATTAAGTGTTTGTCGCCCTATCGACTGTCGCCCAAAAGTCAAGTTATCACTCATCTATGTACTGTTTTAGTATAGATTTTGTATGACCTAAAACCTTTCTGCAAGCTTTCATTTTTTCTAATATTTTGGGCCAAAGTTAAGATTGCTTAGAATGAATTAAAGTAATTTATTTCAGCTTTCATGCATTCATGTGCTTGGTTATCATAGACACAATACAAAACACTGTCGATATAACAAATAAATACTGTATTTCAAATTGAATGTCGATGCCAGTTATCAAAATTCTGTACAATATGACATGAATGAAAGTATGTAAAAGAAAGTTCTGGAAGTGCCATTATTTTGTCTGATCAGTTATTTTTTCTACGTACAATGTGAATTACCGGCGCTCCATATTGATGACCTTGTGAGGATAACCAGTTGACCCATTGCGGAATGTACCTGTGGTAAGGTTTTTTTGACAACAAAAACTACTATACTATTTTAATTCTGTCAGGTGCGAGTAAACTTTTACTTTTGTTTTAAATATCTTTCTTTGTAACGAATGCCAAAGTACTGAGGTTATTTTTTCTAATAAGTAGTCTAAAGAGAAACATTCAGGAACTGACTTCTCTATATCTCTTCTTTCCATGTAGGTTTGCATTCGTTTTTCTAATTGACAAGTTTCTAGTCACTTCTTTATTTCTTGACCCGTTAAATACCGCTATTGCTCTATCAACCTTCTACTACCTTAAAATATTTGCTTAAACTTTCAACTTGTTGCAAAAACTTTTCATTAAGCTTACTAATCACTTGTCTAGCCGTCGAGAAATTCTGCTCTTTCACCAACATGCTTTTCTGTCTACCATAATAATTTGCCTTTTTATAAGTAGAATTTACACAAACTATATCAAACCCTGCACCTTTTAATTCTTTCCCACCATCATGCCCAATAGCTTTCAATTGCAGCACTAATTTTCTCTACCTCTCATAACATGCAATCTGTCACAACCTTCACCTTTATAGCCACTCCTCTCAACTGCACTCTCGATACATATATACATCTCTTTTAAAAGATTTTACCACAAACCATCACCCTGCTTACCAAAGACCAGCCTTGGACAATTGGCCTCCATCTCTTCACGACTATATTGACTCTTCACCAACAACACAATTTACTTTATGCCTCCTCTCATTATATTTTTATTCATTCCTCTTTAGCAACTAATAAATGTAAATGTGTCTTCCTTTAGAATGTTGCGGAGGTTGACTCACAACATTCATAGGAAGAGGAGCCGTCTATAGCATTGATGTATGGGCTGCAACCATGTCAACATGAATTAAGCTAAAGTTAGAAAGCGGAGGTAGTCTAGAATATTGATATTCTACCAAACGGCATGATCAGTCTAAATCAACATTTTTTCTACCTTTGCGTCTCAGGCTAGAACTTCCAGGTTTAAGGAAAGATCCAATAGGATTGTTACACGCTGGCAAAGCGTCTCTAACTAACCTGAGGTGGGGGATTTGGAGGGCAAAAATGTATACTTTTGGAGTCCGGATTTCCAACGCGGTGGACGCACTGGGATTTATTTCAACTCCAGAACGCTATTTGAATTATAGGAAACTTGAACTCAAGGTACTTTGAATTATTACATTGATTGCATTTATCAGTAATGTGATTGATTGAGATACCTACACTAGGATTGATATAGTGTTGTTATAGCATTGCCTTAGTTATAAAAGCTTTAAAAAGAGCTATAACAATATTGTAGATTTTGCCAACACGCTAACAAAACACTGCTATTCAAAGAATTCATTGTATCTATACTCAGTGCATTGATAAAGCGATGTGAGGCTAAGAAGTGATCCCCTACAATGTTGCTTATTCTTACAAAACCAATACTTACACCACCATCAGAGTCAGTGCTGCTAATGCTATTTTATTGCTATTTGTTAATTCTGCGTAATCACAAAAATCTGAATTGGCTATACTGTCATCAACGACAGTAATTATTCGTTTTAAACTGTAATTAAACTGTTTGTTTTCAAGTTGGAAATTCTCAACCAAAATATTAAAATTAAATTTTGGGCTTATTTTATAGAGAAATCTTTGAATAACACTGTCACTACTATAAAAGCCCTAAAGATCGTTGGTTATGTAATCAACGAATAATAAAATTCAGTTGCTAGCAATTGCTGGGAAAGTCGCGAATATGCGTCTTTGGCGGTCGACCATAGAAAACGCATAAATGAGTCTACTTCAGTGAAAAGGTTAAAAACATTGGATTTGCCACTCTTTGTGATAGTAAACATGTTCATTTCCTTCCGCAGCTGAGTTACTTTTACTTATTTTCCAGCTACGAGTATTACAGAGCTTCAGCTACTACAGAACTTGCACCAATACTACTACTGTGTTTTACCTACTAAATTTCTACAGCGAAAAGGTTAGTACATCTTATTCAATGTTGTATTGTCTATTAATTGCCACACATCCACTACTTACAACCGTTGGATTTGTCACTGTTCATGATAGTAAGCATGGTCATTACTTTCCGCAGCTGAGTTACTTTTACTTTTTTTCCAGCTACAAGTACAACAGAACTACAAAACTTGTACGGGTACTGCTATTGCGTTTTACCTACTAAATTTCTGCTTCAAAAAGGTAAACACTTTTCATTCAATGTTGTATTGTTTATGAATTGCCACACATCCACTACTTAAAAACGTTGGATTTGCCACTGTTCGTAATATTAAACATGCTCATTACCTTCCGCAGCTGAGTTACTTTTACTTTTTTCCAGCTGCAAGTACTGCAGAACTACAGCTATTACAGAACTTGCATGGGCACTCCGAGCGTTGCAATAGGTGACGGGAAAAACAAAGCGAGCAGCGTATATTACAAAAAAGTACACTATCTCATCATTCACTATTAGAAATGCTTAAAGCAGTGCAATGCCTCCCAAAAAACCTACTGGCTAAACGCAAGAACATATTGGTTCCCATAGAAAAAGAGACCGAATTCGCAAAACAGCAGCTAGACGAGCAGAAACTGCAGAGCAAACACAGCTACGCCCACAACAAAACTGCTACTGCAGCTGCTAGAAGTGCAGAAACTGCAGAAAAAGTCACAGCTACGCCTACAACGAAACAGAATAGCTACTGCATCTGCTAGAAGTGCAGAAATTGCAGAGCAAAAAAAATTATGCCTACAATGAAACAGAATAGCAGCTGCTAGAAGAGCAGAAACCACTGAACAAACACAGGTACATCGAGAGCAGGCCAGAATAGATGCTGCAGCTGCTGGAAGTGCAGACTGCCGAGCCGACTCAGCAGCGACTCAATTGGCTCAGAGCAGCGGCTACATCGGCCAGACGTGCAGAAACCTCCGAGCAGGTGCAGCGGCGACAAGGGCATGATGCACTAACTACAACAGCTGCTCGGCGAGTTGAATTTTCAGAGCAGGCGAAACGGTGACAACAGCAAGATGCACTAACTACAGCATCTGTTACCAGGCGCCGTGTATGGGAAAAAAAACTTCGCACTTGACTACAATTCTGCTACACAGTATGGGGCTGAATTTTTCTATGGGGCGAATGTCCAAAAATGCTCCAGATTTAATGCCTTATGTTGGAAAGGCGAAAGGCTATATATGTAGTTTATATAGTAAATTTTATTGACAATAAATTTTATCAACACAACCACATTACTGCTGCACAGTTTATAAACACCTCGTCAAAACACAGGCTATAGACGAAAAACTGGTGAGTCATGACGTGTGTTTTAAGCATGTAGAAATCTCAATTCAATAAATGCTGGCGGTAGCTTAGCAGTGCAAAAGCAAAATACCTTCTAAATTTTCTTAAAATATGTAAAACCTTTCAATACTGCCAGTTTGAAGAACTTCAGTTTGCCTGGCAATGTCAATTTCATTATCTGTTCTGCACAAAAATTAGGACAACTCCGATTTGAGTGGTTCAAAACTGATGCATTGTAGACTAGCTGTAAAACACATTGCATATTTCCATTGGTCTCTCCAACATTATTGAGCTGTACGACTGCATATGTGTATGCAGTCTGATCAGCACAAAAATTTCAGTAGATTGCATATTTGGAGTTGTTTTACAGTATGAAAGACAACTCCCGATAAAACTATTGCTCTATGTAAATCTGTTCCCGAACACGGGTAATGCAGCTAGTATATACATATATATATATATATATATATATATATATATATATATATATATATATATATATATATATATATATATATATAAATATGTATATATATGCATATAAAATATATTAGGAACTGAAAATTTTTAAAAATCATTACGTTTTAAAGTTTTATGGTTCTTACCATTCATCAGGTAAACTTAAAGTGATCTGAAGCTCATGTGACCGTATTCAAAAACACATCAAATAGGGTAAAGATTAAAGTCAGCTATATATAATACAACAATTTAATTTGTTCATGTCACAGCATTGCAAATCAAGTGATTATTAGAATGTCTGCACTTTGACACATGCTCAATTTGTGAGTTTTAACTTGCAAACTCAGGTTTGCATAGAATGAAGTACTTCTTCCAAATGCACAAATTACAGCGTTTACTGGTCTTATTGTAACTACTCGCTATCTTTAATACTCTCAATTTGATGTTGTACTGAATGGACCGATCTATAAGCTGCAATATACATGTATTACTACTTAGCTCTAATGATGTTGTTTTGATGGATTGTTGAAGCTGCTACGACGGTTGTAGTATCGTTTTTTGAATGGACATTACAACAGAGTATCCATTCAAGAAATTCTGATCCATTTTAGTTTTACTAGAAAAGGGTGAAAACCATGAAACTTGAAGTAGTAAACAGCTTTAACAATTTTCAGTGCCTAATATCTACTATATAAACAGCAATCGTTGTGTGTGTGCGTGTTTGATTGTGTGTCTACCTTACAGAGTACCATATTTTTTGGACTATTTTCCACTACTAGGTATCTAGGGCCCGTTAACAAGAATCTCCGGTTATTACACGCTTCTATGCATAATTTATTCATCGTTTTTACACAAAAATCACGTCATCTCCGGTTAGCGCGTAGTAATTTACACGCAATTAATATTTACCTCTAATGCTCACCGAGAAGGTCGCGTAAGCGTTTGTTTCTAGCGGCCACTGGAAAAACGCAATTCTCATCTACTAAATTTCCACTTTGAAATAGTAAGTGTTTCTTATTCAATGTTGTATTGTCTATGAATTGCTACACTTTCAATACATAACCCGTTCACTTGCGTCCATGTACAAATTTAGCTATTGGCCTACTGCCAGCCATTTTTCCGATATTACTTCATGATATTTTTTTCAATTTGAAACTCCATCTAGAACAGTTGTTTTATCTGTGTAATCACAAAAATCTGAATCGGCTATAATGTCATCAACATAAGTAGTTATTTGTTTTCCAACTCGGACGCCTTTGATAAACTTACACAAAAATGTTCGTTTTTAAGTTGGAAATCCCCAAACAAAGATTTTAATATTAAACTTTAGGCTAATTTTATAGAGAAATTTTTAAACAACACTGTCACTACCATAAAAGTCCTAAAGACCATTGGTTATGTTATCAACAAATAATAAAATTCAGTTACTAGCAATTGCTGGTAAAGTTGCAAAATGTTTCAACGACGGTTGACCATAGAAAACGCATAAATGAGTCTACTTCAGTGAAAAGATTGAAAGCGTTGGATTTGCCACTGTTTGTGATAGTAAACATGTACACTTCTATCTGAGTTACTTTTAATTTTTTTCCAGCTACGAGTATTACAGAACTACAGCTACTACAGAACTTGCACGGGTGCTGCTACTGCGTTTTACCTACTAAATTTCTACATCGAAAAGGTTAGTATTGTTGTATGTTATTGCTATTTACTATGTTATTGCTATTACTGCTATAGATACTTTAATTATCTGTGTAATCACAAACTTCTTAATCAGCTATAATGTCATCAACATAAGTAATTGTTTTCTAAATGGTGGCGTCTTCAAAACTTGCAAAAAAATGGTTGTTTCTAACCACTTCGGGTACAATTGCATAATCCAATTTTGCGTTCAAGTACAATTAAATCATGGTGCTCTACAGATTATGACATGGGTCAACGAAATATCATTTTAACCATAGAAGCACTCACATTTTCACATAGAACACCTATCCTTTTTGGAAAGCAGAGAAAATAATGTATCTGATTGTACTATATTGCAAATATTAAACATAATAAATTGTGAAAGTAGCATGAAATAGCGGTTTTATTAAAGTTCGTGTTCTACGAACATATTTGACCAATAAGGGTAGCAAATAAATGTGTAAAAGTGTATATGATAACAAGCAATTAAAACATTATACTTTGTATAAAATGCAATCTACAGCCTCTTCCATAGCTATTAACTTATCTTCGTCACCACTCCAGTGGAAATCTGCCATTTATATTGCTTAATTGAAGCCTATACGCATCCACTACTAGCTACTAAGCATTATTACTAACTTATCGCGATGTTGAAGTTTGAACGCTAATTACTCGAAATTCTTTTATTTGGTCATAGCTGTTGAACCAGTCCAATGTCTGCAAAGATGTCTGAAAATCATTCTCAGTTTTGTAGATATAGTGTAACTGTAAGCAAGCTCTAAAAATAGATGGATGAGTAATGCAACTACGCAAAGCCTAAAAACTGGCTGATGAACTTGAAAGTAATATACTCGAAGCCGCTATAACGGCACATGCACCCGAAGTGGTTAAGTTAGAAATTCTCAAACGAAATTTTAAAAAATTAAATCTTAGGTTAATTTTATAGAGACATCTTTGGACAACACTGTCAATACCATAAAGGTTGGAAAGATCGTTGGCTATGTTATCAACAAATAATAAAATTCAGTTGCTAGCAATTGCTGTGAAAGTCGCAAAAATGTGTTTTAGGCGGTCGACCATAGAAAGCGCATGAATGAGTCTACTTCAGTAAAAAGGCTGAACACTTTAGATTTGCCACTGTTTGTGATAGTAAACATGTTCATTTCCTTCCGCAGCTAAGTTACTTTTACTTTTTTTCCAGCTACGAGTACTACAGAACTACAGTTATTATCGAACTTGCACGGCACTTTGAGCGTTGCGATAGGCAATGGTGAGAAGTAAGCGAGCAGCGTATATTACAAAAAAGCATACCATCTCATTCAATTTTAGAAACGCTTGAAGCAGTACAATGCCTCCCAAAAAACCTACTTCCCAAACGTAACAACAGAGTGATTCCCGTAGAGAAAGAGACCGAATTTGCAAAGCAGCAGCTAGACGTGCAGAAACTGCAGAGCAAACACAGCTACATCTACAACGAAACAGAATGGCAGCTGCTAGAAGAGCAGAAACCGCTGAACAAACACATGTACATTGAGAGCAGGCCAGAATAGATGCTGCAGTCGCTAGAAGTGCAGAGACTACTGAACCTACCCAGCAGTGACTCAAATGGCTCAGAGCAGCCGCTACATCGGCCAGACGCGCAGAAACCTCCGAGCAGATTCAGCCGATACAAGAACATGATGCACTAGCCACAACAGCTGCTCGGCAAGCTGAATTTTCAGAGCAGATAAAACGACAACAACAGCGAGATGCACTAACTACAGCAGCTGCTGCCAGGCACCGCGTTTGGACAGAAAACTTTGCACTTGACTACAGTTCTGCAACACAGTATAGGGCCAAATTTTTCTATGGGACGAATGTCCAAAAATGCTCCTGATGTAATGCCTTGGTTGGAAAGGCGAGAGGCTATATACATACATGTAGTTTATAAAGTAGACTTTATTGATAATAAATTTTATCAACACGACCACATTACTGCTGCACAGTTTGTATATACCATGTCAAAACACAGGCAATAGACGGAGAAATGGTGAGTCATGATTAGTGTTTCAAGCATGTAGAAGTCTCAATTCAATAAATGCTGGCGATAGCTTAGCAGTGCAATAGCAAAATATTTTCTACATTTTCCAAAAATATGTAAATTCAAAATATGTAAAACTTCGATACTGCCAGTTTGAAGATCTTCAGTTTGACTAGCAATGTCAATTTCATTATCAGTTCTGTGTACAAAATTAGGACAAATCCGATTTGAGTGGTTTGAGACTGATGCACTGCAGATTAGCTGTAAAACGCATTGCATATTTCCATTGGCCTCTCCAACATTATTGACATGTACGGCTGCATATGTGTATGCAGTCAGATCAGCACAAAAATGTCAGAAGATTGAATATTTAGAGTTGTTTTACAGTATGAAAGACAACTGTCAATAAAACGATTGCTTTAAATAAATCTGTTCCCGAACACAGGTAATGCAGCTATAGTATTTTATATAAATGCTTTTTTTTAATATTGAGCACTTTCTTATAGTGAACTGCAACCTTCTTCTTCATCAGTATATATATAAATATATGTATATAGCAATGGGATCTGTGTCCCTTGCCTAAGCTCTGATCTGCACTGATGAAGCTTCCATAGCTGAAACAGTACTCTCTGTAGCATGAATATATATATATATATATATATATATATATATATATATATATATATATATATATATATATATATATATATATATATATATATAATAATAATATATATATATATATATATAAATATATATATATATATATATATATATATATATATATATATATATATATATATATATATATATATATATATATATATATATATATACACATACATTTCTAATACAACCATCAGCCACACCCTGACAGTAGTGACCTACAGAAGTGTTGGCTAAATTATTCCCAATCACTTTGGAGCAACAAGGTAGATGTTTTATTGCTTTTCTGCAAATGAAGACAAAGTTCCATTTTATTTTTCAAATAAATGTAATGAACATTTTAGTAGCACCAGAAGCTATGAGAGCATTTGCCAAAGTCCTTATTTTTAACTCAGTGCATGAGAAACCTGCACAAAAGATAACTAATGTTCTACAATTTTTTCCACCACATAATGCAAAAAGCAATATTAAGTAAAATGGTTCAACAAGAAAGTATCTCACGACATAGGGTTACAAGAGATTTAAAGTATCAAACATATACTGGGTTTCAATGAAATGTTTATGTAACTCTGAAAGTAGATTATTTTGTGCAAACAACACAAGTAATGGCTTTTCTTGCATCGTACGGTGGGCAAGGGACTCCTTGACTGCAACTAGCTTTGTTGAAGAAAAAAAGTGCACCGTTATCATTAGCACTCTCTCCTTCTATATACTCTGGCTCAGCATCAACACACTCAAATGTTGTTCTACCATTATAATTGTACCATTCAGACATCAAGTAGCCTGAAACAAATATATTACAACAGGTAAAGTGTTCTTAAATTATCTATTTACAGGAGCAAATATTACATACTTCATAAATTTTAATATCCATAAAAGGCTCAAAATTATAAACTTTATGAGCAAAGTATACAGGATGTCCAGTTGAGACCATTTGTTGACAGCTTATTTACTCGCATGATCTTGCTTTACCAGTTCATAATTTGTCAGCATAGCTTCAGTGTTTTAACTAAATTATTTCAGATAAAATGAAGTGTTTAATTTTGAATTGTAAACAGTTTTTTTGTTTTAAATATTCTGCTTTACGCACCTTTAAGACACAAAAACCTTGTATACGGTGGATTCAGTCAGAATGATACATTGCTACAATAATCATAATATGAAGTGACATGCAGGTTTCTACAGTCATGTGATAAGCTGATTGCTATACTTATTAATTACCCTTTTTAATAAGCATTAAATCTTGGCTGACAATTTTACAATAAAATACAATTATTACAATAAAATCAAAATATTTGGTTCTTTAGTACTGATTTAGGTGTTAAAAGTTCAATTATTTAACCTTGTGGACACAAAAACCCAGAAATGCCAGATCATAGCTGGTAATCATGGATTCATTTTGTAGACAAAATATAAATATAGCCACTTTTAGGCCCGAAACTTTGCTACTTTTGTTCCTCTACAATGTGGAGTCATATTATTACATTAATGCATGTACAACTTTCACTTTTCTCTGAGTGCGCTAACAAAAACCCTCATTTGTGCAAGTTGTAAATTTATTGAAATACTCTTAAAAACAAACAATTCTCAAGAGAGAATTGTTTAGAACTTGTTGAAAAATGCTCAGTTTTTCAGCCACAAGGACTTAGAACCAACAATTTTTATTTAAAGCTATCAATTTTAACATAATTACATAATTTTATAGTTAAAGAACTTAACATTATGTAATTATGTTATGTCAATTATTTGACGATATTTTGTAACCATTGTTAATCTTAACATCCTATTTTCGTCTTAGTGATATTCTACAAACACATAACATACCTTCATATTCAAAAGTCCACTCATTGGTAGGGCAGCTCCTTTTACCAGGAATCATGATTACTGACGATCTGGTCCCAGCAAGGCAGATAGTGCATGGAGCATTTTGGCTAGGAGCAGAACTTTCGAATATACCAGTGCTTGATGGCCGATATTCTGTGCCCGCTAAGAGACCGAAGCTATTGACCGTACTGTCGCTGTTATACTCAGCATCATACGCCATGCATTGATAGTTGCCTCCTCCTCCTTGATTATCATACTGAGATCCTCAAACAAAGCCTAAGGATTGAGGTAAAATTGTTATAGCGTAGCCATTTCAGACTTAGTTATTTTTTTCAGCATGGTGTTATGGCCAAGACTGTAGGTGTAGCAAATGGTAGACTAAAACAAGTAGATTGTTTCAAATCAATTGCTTGGTGACTAGCTCAATCTGTTTAGAACCAGGTATGTGTTTTTTAAATATTAAATTCAGCCTGTTGATCATTCGATAGACCTGTGTTAAGATGAACAGGAAACCTTCTGTACTGCATAGTATCACAATTTTTACACAGCAAATAAACAACCACAACGTAAACAACACTTTGAAAATAAACAACACTTTGGTGTTTGTTTATTTTCTTTATAAATAAAATACAGTAGGCACTCCTACAATATAAATATTCATTGTAGAAACACTTATATTATGGTGATTTTATGTTATAAGAACAGTAAAATACAGATAAATTGGTTGGTCCATTCTAATATTATTTCAAACTCACTCCTAAAAACTTAAATTATGTTTTTAATTTGCTGGCTGTGCCGCAACTTCAGACATATTAGTTTGTATTGGCAACTTTTCTCCTTTTTATGATCAATTTCACTGATTTTAAAACCATGAGTGAGGTAATTTTACAATAAGTTGAACACCTTCAACCTTCCCTTACAAACATTGGCTTTTTTTCTACACAAAAAAGTCTACTCTGCAAAGTAAAACTGATGATATATTTTATACGTCTACAACAAAACAAAACAAAATAATTTATACAAAGCGGTAGTACTTGCTCGTCATTTATCCAAATCCAGGGGTCAGGGTTAGGATGAAAGAGAACTTTTGACTATACAACAACTTCTGACATTCAGATTGAAAAACCGACGATGTAACACCTGCACCAATTGATCACCTTTGTATTTGTGAATGTTTTTCTTTACAATATGTAGGAGTAATATGTATGTGCAGCTATCATTTTCTCTGTTTTGTTGACACATCTGACAATCTATCATGATTAACTAGATTGTTGCAAAAGCTATTATATATATATATATATATATATATATATATATATATATATATATATATATATATATATATATATATATATATATATATATATATATATACATATATATGATAAGTATAGTGTTACATGTATGCCGTTTTTTATTTTGCAAGTGAAGTGATAAAAAGATCAAACTGATGTTGAGAACCTACCCGGATTGACACTTTACGTTGTATGGAGTTTTTTATGTAATACATGCAGGGTGCAAAATCTTCACATAAATTACTTACGTTATCTGAAATTTACCATATAGGAGGTATATGTTATAGGATTGTCGGCTGTATTATGATTTATTACTAAGAAGTGTAAGAATGAACAAAGTAGGTCACATGTGAGTCTTAAAGTTCAAGCAAACTTACAACTTAACATCACATAATTTAGTTATTTCTTCATCAGACAGAACCTTCTCGATAAACAAATTTACTTTCAAATAAAAATATTATTTTATCATGCAAACCAGTTTGAATCTATAAAACAATGGTAGCTCTTAAAAATATACCTTCATAAACAAGCACCTGCATTAGATCCACATGTGGTTCTTCCCCATCGGGTGTAAATTGCACCACTAACTGCTTGTCCAGACTCCCCTTTTAAACCAGGTTCACCTGCTGGCCCTTCACGGCCTTCAATACCAGGCCTACCAGAGTTTCCAACATCTCCTAAAAAACACGACATTAGTAGATCACAAAAGCATTTGAACAGCCAAAACTCCGTTCTACTCAAAATTTTCAACAATTTACATATGATATTTGATGAGTGACAAGATAGTTAAGTTACAAAAAAGTTAAGTTCTAAGTATAAAAACCAGTTTAAGTCATCAAAAACATTGAGTAAAATAAATACTAAAATACTAATAAATTTTGATGTAAATTAAATTAGGCGTAATGATAATATTATACTCAAGGATGTAATTTTTTAACCAAATGCTAGGCATTGCTTGGGTATTTAAAACAGCTTATAAAAAGTAGCAGATAATGTAGTTGCCATTGGCCAATTTAAATAAACTAGTATTCGTAATGCAAAACTTACTAATAAGAGCCGTGAGAGCAAGCTTTAGTGACATTGTGTGTAGCACATAGTCGTCATGAGTATTTCAACCCAGAAAAAGACTAATTTTGCCAAATGTATTTAATGCATCCCATATAGCCTTATGAGTTAGCTTGTCAATCTGTGCCTAGCAGGTTTGGAGGTCAAACGCTCTGCACTACGAGTTTTTAATTGCTAAATTTCAACGGCCATAGCTGAACAGATATACAGACAAACTTTGAGATTTATACTTTATGTGTTTATCAATAGTAAGATATTTGATGAAAAACAGAATAAAATAATTTTAAAATAGTTCAGCTTTACATCAAGTTGATGATGACTTGAAAAATTAAAATGTTTCCACTCACCGCAAAGTATAAGTTATCAAATATAAAACTTACTAATTAGCTTAAATATTTATGTTAAATAATGAATATTTGTTACAAATATTTTAGTATGATTTCTAATTTAAAATGATGAAAAAAATTGCAAAAGTAAAGTATATGAGACTTATTCTTTTAATTTTCAATTAATGATACAGATTGGGAAGTTTTTTTTAAAAAAGCATCAGCAGCTAAGTAATCTGACTACTTTTTGGTAGTGTATTAGTGTATAAAAAACTTATTACTGAATACTGATCAGTATGTGGGTTTCTTGAGCATTTAGTCATGTGTTAACACAAATGGAGCACAAAAAAAGATTGTGAAAAGTATTTGGCTGGACTGCTTGAGTTTCAGCAGCATATTTTATCAAAATTTAGTTTATTGGCTGCTGATAATAAGAGACTGTTGACAATCAGGTCTTTAGCTTTTTAGATTTCTGCTCACAAGTCAGACTTACAAACTCTGAACATTGAAAGGTTTCTCATAACGTTTTACCTTTTTCTCCATCTCGACCAGGAATTCCATCTCGACCAGGAATTCCATCTCGACCAGGAATTCCATCTCGACCAGGAATTCCATCTCGACCATGCAGTCCATCTGCTCCATCTCTACCATGCTCTCCATCTCTACCATCTCTACCTCCAACTCCCGGCGGTCCGGGAGGTCCAGCTAAACAGACATGCATGTCGTAAGTAAAATAATCATAATAGATACCTAAGTAAATCAATAAAATGGGAATATTAATGATGATTAGCTACAGAGATCATGGTTGGTTAAAATTTATCAAAAAACCTTAATCAAAGTCTTATCACATCATATTTTTGAAGCTGGTAAATCTTCTATAGATGTCTGCACCACCTGCCTATGATTGTCAAGTTAAAGAATCATAATGATTAATTAGCACTTAATCAATAACCTTTGAACATGGTTTTACAAGTTTGCGAATATTTTTACAAGATTAAAATTTAGCATTTTAACTTTACATTAAACAAAAGGTTATGATTTCTTCACAAAACATGGTTTTGTTTTGATTTTTTTTAATTTATCGCTCCAAAATCAACAAATATTACATTTTTCTTATGCAACACAATAGACATAAACTTTTGTTAATTATCACTCTTATCAGCATGCGGTCCAACGTTGGCCAAAGAGTACAACATCAAATATTTTAAGTAAAACAAATACGTTGAAAAAAATTGACTATAGTTGTGCTAAGCATTGATTACATCGGTCACTTTTTAGAGTGATAAACAACAAACGCAAACTGTGGACAAGTGTTCTCTTACAAATTATTAAATTCTGCCACATTATTAGCTTTTAATAAGGAATTCTCCACTTTTAACTTAAAGGTAGTACTTTGCTTTGAATTCGAGTTAACCTACAGAGTTTTTAGTTTTAACATTCCCAGCTGTGCAATTCTGTTTACAAAAGAGACAGAAGTATCTGAGCCAAATTGCACCCTAACATTATTCAGGTTTTTATTCAATGGCAATTCTTACTCTGTGAAAGGCTAACTAATCTAAGAACACTAATCAACTATGTGTAAGAAAGTGAGATGTATCTAACGCTGTGAAAACATACTATAAAGTTAGTCACATTTTAAATAGTTTTCAAAAAAACCATTATAATCTTTTTAGCATTTGACGACTCTGGTCAATCAGAGCTTAAAGCCAAAAACGTTACAAAAGATGATAAGTTAGCGTGGATCCATAGCTTAAAGCATTTGAAACGTAATATAAAAGTATAAAATAGTATCAATTCAGTACACACTGCTCAATTAACCAAAGGTTGTAATTTAGAGTACGCCTCTGTTGTTAAAAGAATCTTTTTTCATTTGGTCTCATCATATCAAACAGATACATATTTGATACATATGCATTTGAAGTTGATTCATGCAATTTGACACATATTCTGATGACCATGATATCATTTTACCACCCAAAATTAAATACAGTACATACAATAGGCAGTGGTTCAAAGAACTTAGCAGTGAATTGAAACTAATATTAAATTATTTTGTATACTAGCGCAGACATTTTTTTAACAAGAGCTATTCAGTACCAAGATTTATAAAAAAACATGTTGGTGTTAGCTCAGGCAGAATACAATCTTTGTCAATATTTGTAACGATGAACATCGAGTAACTAAGCGATCATACAATCATCATTATTGGTATGCTGACAGTCTCATGCATCGTGAAAGTTTGTCATGTATAAAACACCGGTATGTGCACATTTATTCTATTATGCTTCAATGTGCTCGAGTAGCGCAGCTGGTAGTACACTTCACTGCAAAGCTGGATAAGTCGATTCAAGACTTCTGCTTAGTATTCATTTTTGTTAGTGCTCTTAGCATAGCTTCAAACAGACATACAGACACTGCTGGTGTCACGGTATAAATTTTAGTAACGATTATTGTTAGTCTTTAGATTGGTTTCTTACCTTTTCCTTCCCAAGGATTGTTTCCTGCTGCAGCTTCTTCCATCTATAAAATTTAACCGCTGATATAAATAGTTGTTTAGAGGCAGATTACCACAAACTTTGTTAATATATCTAAACATATAAATATAAATGTACGTGTATGTAAGTATATGTATATATATATTTATTTATATACATACATATATACATATATATACACTTACATACATTTATATTTATATATTTACATATATATTATATATATAAACATATAATTATGTAGATACTAGTCATGCTACTCGGCATTGCCCAGGCAATGAATTCAGCTTATAAACATTGATATGTAATAAGAGTCGCATGCCACTTGCTATTAGTCTGGCACATATCCGATGGATAATTTGAGTAAGCCTACTGATAAGAGCTACTGCTACGCCATGGCTTTGCGTCATAACTGAAATCGGTAGCCAATTTACCTCATTATAGCGAAATATATTGCCTGGCAAATTTATCAAGCTTTTGTGGCTTAGTTAGTAAGGTGTCAGATTTGCAAACGGGAGGTTCCGAGATTAAATGTTCTGCTTTACAATTTTTTTTTCTAAGATTTTAGTAGCTATAGCTAGAGAGACACACATAAAAATTGAGCATAATATATATATATTATATATATACATATATATGTATATATATATACATATATATATACATATATATATATATATGTATATATAACTATATATATATATATCAAAATAGTGTTGACTTTATACATTGATAGCTCTCAGATTAACCAATAAAAGCCTGATGTTGGCGTTATAGAACTAAAGAAATGCTTACACAATTAATTATAATTGCTCTAAACCGTTTGTTTTTATAACAAAGATATCATAGCTAGATATAAGAAATATGCAGATTAGAGTCAAAATTCATGTTGTAACTGCCAATTGGTGCTTTTGCAAAACTAGATAATGTGAGAGATAAAACACAAGCTAGGCAAGAAGACTAAGCAACAATATGATGTTGTGAGAATATACATGATCTTATAAACCAAGGGTTGCCTGGAAACCAACTCGGTCTACCGGGAAAAATATTTAATTTATATATGTAAATTTGAGAGTTTGTCTCGTGTTGGTCTTTTTGTTGGTTTGTTTTGTCGGTGTCTGTTAAAGCGATCATAATCTGGCAATAAAAAATCCGCTTTGCATAGGGTGTGGTATCAATGCTTTAAGTTCTGAAAACAGTATGATATTTCAACTGATTGTAGCAATGAATAATTGTGATTACATTAATTACATCGGCTAAAATACTCCCTCGTAAAGTGCATAGGGTTATTAGCTAGGACAATTGATCACTAAGCTTAACATACTAATTATTAAGCTGTCTTAAAACTCTGTCATTGCTTTATTAAAGATTCACACTCTAGCTTTAGAGGTAGTCATAGAAATTACTCCAATTGATTGAGCAATTATTCCGTTACCGCGCCATGCCAAGCATTTAGCTAGTGTGATGATAAATTAAAACGGCATTAGCACATTAGCACTGATGAGAGTTAGGACATTATAAAAACAACCAAAGCATTGAATAGCCACTAACCTGGATAAGAACAATTTTGTAGGCATTACTATTTAGTAAATAGTAACATATGTGATTACTCTAAAATAGTTTTAACTAAATAATAGCTGCAATACAACTATTCGAAATAGAAACAACAACACAAAAAGGAAAATCAATAAATGGTTATGTACAAAATGGAAAAACAGCCATGAGTAGACTGTATTGAGAATTTCACTACCTGCTTTAATGAAAGTTCTTCACAGGAAAAATTAAATTATATTGGAGAAATAACTTTATCACAAACACTACATAAAAAGACTATTCTAAAAACTCTATATTTACAACATTTAAGTAATGACTGTGAGAACTGTGTATAACCATATATATATATTTATATATCTATATAGAATAACACTTACAAAGGTTTTAATAGAAGCAACAACTCCTTTCAGATCTTCAACATCTGCCTTCAACTGAACAATTTCCTCATTCACTTCCACAGGGTTGCAGTTACACGTAGCAGCCAACATCATGGTAAGAAAAGCAACACAAAGTGATGGTTTCATTTTGATTCTTCTCTAGAATTTTGGGTAATAAATCAATGAATCTTTTAGGAGATAGATTACTGGTTCGTATATAACAGATGTTTAAAAAAAAACAAATAAGGCTAACTGTAAAGGTATGTAAAAGTCACAAGTCTCTTTGCTAAATTACATCCATTTGAAGCTACATATTTTCATATCTATGGAATCACCGTACTGAGTAGTTTATTTGAAAAGGTGTTTATGTAAATCAAAGAAAATATATTACCTCTGCACAGTTAGCTGTCTAACATGATCAATACAAAGGTAACTGACTGACAGCTCTATTTGTATGAGCGCTACAAGCTTCACGCTTGAATGGTCTCATGCACAATCCTATTGAACCAGCAATTGAAAACTTTATTCAAGAGCTACGGGTTATGAGAATGAATTTGCAAATTCTCCCATAACAACCCAAACTGATATTTTATGATAATGATAACTCAATATTACAGGGGCATAAAAATATTCACTTCATGCTGCAGGTGGGCTAAAGTTCATGTCCTAACTTACTCAATAGTTTGCATGTTACAGAGGTGTCTCATACACATACAAGTTGCTACTAGGCGTTTCCGCCAAATATGAATTCGTTTTACTGTTTCTCTGAATGATAATACACAATATGACAAACTCATTGCAAATAAAAGTTTGTCTTGCATTTAAAAAGAAGCAAAACAAACAGTTTAATACATCATAACTATCGAATAATACATTTTAATTATTCAAAAGCAACCAGTCGGTCAGAATCTGAATGAGCTGATCAAGTTTTCTGGAGTTGTATAAACATTTTACTATTCACAAATTTTAATGTATCAGTTTCCTCTGGAGATTACTTTATTGACCAACACAACAAACTACAAAAGTTTTTCGTTATGACTAATTTTTCATTATTAAATGATGAAGGTCAAACTTCAGTCAAGGCTATTTAACTTGAAAAAAACAGATTTGTGTTTTTTGGTGACTTAACAAAAAAGCAAACTTAAACAGTTTATCCCATCGTGACTATCAAACAATACAGTTTAATCAATCAAAGGCAACCAGTTGGTCGTAATCTGAATGAGTTGATCAAGTTTTCTGTAGCTGTATAAACTTTTTACCATTCACAAATTTAATGTATCAGTTTCCTCTTGAGATTACCTTACTGACAAAAAAAAACTACTAAAGTTTCTCACTATGACTAATTTTTTATTATTAAATGATGATGGTCAAATTTAAGTCAACTCTACGTAATTTTAAAAAAAAGATTTAGGTTTTTTTGGTGACTGAACAACTACTCATACACTCCAGACTAGCTTCATGTTAGAGAGAAGTGTTAGCAATGTCTAGTTAGAGTCATTGAGAAATTTACTACGAATAAAATGATACTTGGCTAAACAGCGAAATTTGAAGGCTTTTGTCTGTATAACGTTTTGTTGTTACTTTAATTATGTACAAAAGAACACTTCAGTTCTTCATACTAAAATTTTTGACATTACCAACATGTAAGAAACCTACAAAAATTAATGTTATATATATAATATACTAAACAAGTTCATTAACTCTGTATTGGTTAAACAATAACTACATTATTTAACCTAATTACACTTATACAAAATTCTGTATTCCCTGACATATTGTAGTTTTCTGAAGTCTTTTTAAGCAAATGCCAAATACTTGAGAATTTTCTATTATAGACACATATAAGTGTTACCACAAAATATGTCATTAATACAAAGAGATAGCAAGGATACCACTGACCACTGTAGAAACTTTGATTTGCCATTGTTTACAGACTGTTGCAGGCTGTTTAGTCAAAGTAGATATTTTGTTACTAGTAGTTATTTCACTCCAGTGTCTTCCGTTTGGTTGACATATTTAGATTTTGTAGATCAAATAGCCCAGAATGAGCTATAAAATTTACTATTTCTTAATAAAAGGCATTTTTAATTTGGTTGACAAATTAAATAAGACCATTACGGTAGTTACCACCATTCTTCAAATGAACACCATTTTAGCCCAACAAAGACTTACGCAATTTAAATAATGGAGAGCTATTTTTTTATGTTTTTCTGTTGTCTTTGTAACAGCTATAAACCAATCTTTAACCACTATGCAATTGTTCAATACCTACTAATAATCAGATTTCATTGCTCAAGTTTATTTTCAAATGGATGCCGTATTGCCCCAACAAAAGCTAACAAATTTTGAAAATCAGAAAGCTAATTTTTTCCTATGTTTTTCTGTTGTCTCTGTGGCAACTATAATTTAGTTTTCAAATAAACTCTGTTATTGATCAATATCTACTGATAATCAGGTTTTGTCATGCAAATATATTTGAGTATTGTTTTTTTCATCAAAAAATGCAGTCTATCTAATTCACGTATGCTCAGCTGTTGGCTAGTCATTTTTCTTTGTTAAGGTAATTTGTTGAAAGAAACCTTTAAGCTCATGGAGGGCCATTTCAACTCATAAATCTGAAAGCTAATCAAAACAGGAGAAGACATATATACCGAGTCATACACTTTTATAAAAAAAATACCGGATGTGAATGTCTTTATCTTAGCTAAGCAACCAGAAGCAGGCTGTAACAGCAAGCAACAGACTGGCAAAGTTACTACAGAGGTCTGTGTTGACCATTGACCTTTTCGTAGTGATGACATTTATTGTGGTAACACTCACCATGTGTCTAAACTAAAAATGTCTGAAAGATTTCACGACCGCTCAGAAATAATTCATAAACTGCTGCTTTTTTCTTAAGCCGTGTTGAAGCACTATTTAGATGACAAGGTGCCAAACTCTTCCTTCAATACAGAAACTATTACCCAAACTAGTCCATACCCCAATCTTGTCTGCTTTGAAAATGTTGTATTATCAGCCACCATGTCCCAAACTTGTTCCAACTGTCACATCTGATTAAGACTTGTCAGAGAAGTGACAAGCATGTCTGTTACATTCACTAAGACATGTTTGCAATGACTGGCAAAGATTACAACAGAACATTTCTGTAAAAAAACTTGTATGACAAGGCTAGCCAGTCCTGTTTTAAAACAAGTAGCTCAGGCTTGCACTTGAGTCACTCACCAAGTACCAAGAAAAAACGGAAGAAGACATATCTTTAAGACTCAGCCTCATTTTTTGCACAACTTTTTGGTTCATAAATTTGCTCACTGCGACTGAATCATGTTTACTTTTAGTTTCCTCTCTCACACGCCAACCACTATCTACTTTTTCTGCGTAGAAGAAGAGAAAGACTGATTGAAAAATAACTTCTCTAGATATTTCTTAAGAGTCATTTATTAGCCTACACAAGTGTTGCGAAGCACATGCAGGAAACTTTGTTAAATGGTTTTTAAGAACTTTTAAAACATCGAACTAAACTGCTCAAAAAAAGCAACAAATTTGCATTCATAGTAGGGTCAATGACCTAGTGCTAGTAAGATATGGGATGATTACTAATTAAAATGTTTTATGAACTTAAAAATTTCTTGCTCATCGACATTGAAGCTCAGCTGACCAACTTTATATTATAATAACAGGTAATAAAAATATTTCCCTATCTGTAAATCAATGCTTGATATTGCATATCTTGATTAAAAATAGATACTGTAAAATCATTTAAGATGTGGGACTTAATAGCTGAGACCAGCGGACTTGCATTTCTTAAGCGATGTTCCAAAAAAAACTAAACCAGTCGTTGATTCCCCATCGATGGAAAACAGCAAAAATTTAACAGCTCATATTTCATGTTCTACATACTGTAAAGATCAGGTTAGCAAGAAAATATACCTCGAATCCAATTTAAACAAAACAACTAACCCTCATCTTCCTTTACTCATTAGATGCACAAGAAAACAAAAAGTTTCCTTCCTTTTCGTGTAACAACATTTTTTAGGTTTTCTATATTTTCTCTAAACAAAAACCAGGTTTCATGCTCATGAAGTTTACAAATTTATAAAAAATGTGAAAAAGCTATCTGGTAAATAACCAGTTACATTAATATATTGTATAACAATTAAACAGCTGCAACAAACACTAAATTATTAGATTATAACATTTAGTAAACGGTTGTAGATACTACTAGTTGATAGAACATATTAAACATTAAATTATACATTTATACATTAAAAACATATATACGTGTACTAAAATATATGCATTTATATATTTATATATAAATAGTAGATAATTATATATATCCTAGGTGAAAGGTCGGCGTTGACTTCGTAGTAAAAGATTATTGAACAAAAAATATCTTCAATTTAACATCTACAATGTTTACCATTCTTTAAACTTTTAAACTTAATATCCTAAGAAATGGTTTTTTTGTGCAGTTCTGATGAATTATGAAAAAAATTAATAAACTAACTGTAAAGGCTTTCGAATGTTTTTCAAACAACTGTAATTTTTAAATTTCCTATCAGGAAATAAGAGTTTTCGTGAAACCAATCACTATGAAGAACAAAACTGCAAAGGGGTTAAAACGTAAATGTAAAATTATTAGCAATAAATGGCTAAAGATAATTTGTTCTGCTACCCTTACAATAAAAATTATTTGGTATAAAATTAGTTGATCTAATTGGTTTCAGTGTTGCCATCATAAGGTGAAAGTATTGTATGGATTAGTATACAAACCCTTAAGGATTATCTAGTGCAAACAATTCCTAGTGAAATCATCAAACTCACCATTATTAGAAATTAGTAACAAAATGATATGTTAACCTTAGTAACTATAGTTACCTACTATGGTTTAGTGTACTTAAGGGTTATGATCTGCCAAAAAATGGAACATTACTATTTACTGCGTTCAGTACGTACCGTGAGCACTTCTTACTTTTAAAAGGGATGTGTGCGACATATACACTGAACCTGAGTTGAATGAATTTGGCTTCCTAACCCCATACTTTAAGGAAGTTTTAGTGTGTATTTTACTAAACTTCCAACTTTAAATTGAAATTTTCACCATAAGGAATAACGATGATCTAACATAGCAAACAACCTATATCTTTTATACGTTGAATAGCATATCAAACTCTTTTTTGTTTTGTCAAAACCGGTACAACAACCATCACCAACTTTTAATATCGAAAGCAATTTTTGTTGATCTCGTATGGTGTGAAACAAATTCACCCTAGTATGGCAAATATGAAAGAGCATCGTGTTTCTTATAGTTGGGGGTAAAAAATAACTTTTTTATATAAGGGCATCAGAAATTGTGAGCGCAATGTATCAATTAATACACAATTTAGTACGTGCAACAGGAAGTGGTATACATAAAGAGTATACAGTAGGACCAATGTAATTGTAAGAGCTGCATAGTCTTGTGGTTAGATGCATGTTTACAAACTTGTGGTTGCGCTCTTTGTGAGTTCACGTTCAGCACAAAGCTAGCGTTTCATTCCAATACTTTAGTAGCTATGTAAAGACATGTAACATAAGGGAACAACGCTGACAGTTGGCATACTTTAAGATTTAGGTTTATAAACTAGTAGTACTACCCGGCTTCATTAATTAATAATAATAATGTATAATAATAATAATGAAGTAGTAATTTATCAATTAATACATTATTTAGCATGTGCAACTGGGAATGGGTATAATACATGAACAGTATATGGTAGGACCAATGAAAATGTAAGAACTGCATAGCCTTGTGGTTAGATGCGCATTTATAAACTTGTGGTGGTGATCCTTGTGAGTTCATATTTAGCATGAAGCTAGTGTTTCAGCTCTAGATCTTTATAGCTAAGTAAAGACATGTAATGAGAGACGACAACTTTGACTGACGATAAAGTTTAGGGTTTTCTTTATAAGTGTATATACATATATTTGTACACATACTTATTTGTATATTTACATATATATTCATACACGTATTCATATACACATATATATAGTTATATATATCTTAGTATATCAATACCATTATATCTATATATACAGTTTGAACAGTCAATTGTTGAGCCTTTGCTAAAATCTTTATTGACAGAGAATTGGATGACATTTTCATGTTATCATATGCATGTCTCTGAAATACGAATCTATGGATTACATTTACTAAAGTGGAAGATTTCAAAAAAGCTCGTGCATAGCTTTTAACAAAGGTATTTAACATCAAACATTGATCAAAGACTCAAAAGAGTTTGATTACTTGCTATTTGGTTACAAGCTTACTCAGCTGAGCTTCAAATCAAATGAACAAAAATATCTTTATCTATGGAAGCATTTCAATAGAGGAGCATCTGCTGAAGGCATAATATTAATGGAAGATTGAATGCTAAAGGAAGCTTAATTCCTTACTACCACTAAATAACATTAAATAACGTGGCCAGCAAAGTGTACCACACCAGTAAATAGATTTGAGCAGTGCAATTTCTAAGCAGCCAGGGTAGTTGGTTTTATTTTCCTAAAGCTCGCTGTTTGTTTTGTGACCATAAAGTAAGCTAATAGCATAACTTTTACAAAGTTGTTAAAAAGCATGAATACTTACAACGTTTGCTTCCTTTTTTAGGAAACAAGAAGATGATACCATGGCTAGCTGTATGGCTCAAAGTGAGGGTTTTCTTTTAGTGCTTTGTTTCTATTACTAATGGCAATTGAATCCTTACTTAAACATCAATTGCACTAATTTTGGCAAAGGAAATGCTTTTTTAGTTTCCAAAATGACTCATGTTGATTGTTGCTTGTATTTGGTCCTGTATTTGCTGCATGGATGTTATTGCACTATATCATTTTAGAGTACCACCTGATAAGAGGGAATAACCCATAGTTTTAAACTAATAGCAACTGTTAGTAAGATACATGAAATTTAACTTTTAAATTGCGGATAGGCTTAACTCAGTACATCGTGTTGAACACTCTCTATTAGCTTTACTTATTTAGAGGTAAACACCTTTTAGATACTTGTCTACTTCAGATATATAAATGTCAAACATATAAACATATATAAATGTATATTTAGGTAGCTACAGATTTATCAATGAATTGATAGCTAGATACATACATAGATATATTTAGTAAAAACATATATAGCTAATACATAACATATAAACGGCGTATATATTATTTATAGGTAGTGTAAGTATATACATGTACATACAGAGTGTAAATATATATATAGTGTAAATATTTATATATATATATATAGTGTGGATTTATATTTAAATATAGTGTGAATATATATATACAGTGTGAATATATATATACATGTATATATATACATATATATATATATATATATATATATAAACATATATATATATATTTATATATATATATATATGTATATATATATATATATATATATATATATATATATATATATAATAAACCACAACACTGGTGGGAAGCTCATGAAAAGGTCAGTTGAAATGACCGCTCTAAGATCATCTAGGACTTCTACATCCGGTCTGACAAGCATGTCCTAGCAAAGCAACCAGATATAATGGTAGTGGACAAGTAGAACAAAAGGGCGACTATAATAATAGATATCACAGTACCCAATGACTACAATATAGCCAGCAAAGACAAGGTAGAGAAATATCTCCCTTTTAGAGAAGAGATTGAAAAATGCTGGGATGTAAGAACAACTTTAATTCTAGTAGTCATTGGGGCACTGGGCGCAATAACACTGCATAAAATGTGGCTTGCTCAGATACCGACAGCATTAAACTCAGGTGAGTTGCAAAAAAAGTGCGCTATTGAGAACAGCTGAAATCTTGAGGCAAGTGCTCAAATTCTCAGGTGTCTGGCAGGAGACCCGAGTTACAGCAGAAATTACCATCCATATGGGTTAACATGGGTGAGGAAACAATTATATATATATATATATATATATATATATATATATATATATATATATATATATATATATGTATATATATATATATATATGTATGTATATATATATATATATATATATAGCAGTACCCAATGACTACAATATAGCCAGCAAATAAAAAGAAAAGGTAGAGAAATATCTCCCTCTTGGAGAAGAGATTGAAAAATGCCGGAATGAAAGAACAACTGTAATCCCAGTAGTCATTGGGGCACTGGGCGCAATAACACCGGCGCATAAAATGTGGCTTGCCCAACTACCAACAACAATCAACTCAAGTGAGTTGCAGAAAAGTGCGCTATTGGGAACAGCTAAGATCTTGAGGTGAGTGCTCAAACTTCCAGGTCTCTGGTAGGAGACCCGAGTTAGAGCAGAATTTACCACACATACAGAGTATCCGGGGTGAGGAAACAATTTTGTTATATATATATATATATTCATATATATATATATTCATGTTGTATATATATAAATTATATATATATATGTGGCTTGTACATGATATTTAACATACATATAATATATATAACGTATATATGATATTTAGCATATATATAGCATAGGTATGTATAGGTATAAATATTGATTTATTTACACTATAATGTATGGCGATTGGTTAGCTGTTGTTAAGCTGTTGTTAATTTCAGATTACTTAGCTGTTTGAGAGCGTAGCTGTTGACTGAAAAAGCTTCAAGTTAGATATATCCGTATTAAACATTAAATAATTACAGTATGTTTAAACACTGAAAATCAAACATAAAAACTACCATGAATTTTTAGTGTAACTCAATTTATTTCTTGGGGAAGTTTTGCACAAGAATTTCCCTTCCTGTAAAATAATTTTTTATTTGCTAGTTGATATTTTAATTTTTCAAACAGTATTACTGTGGTTTGGTTCATCATGAAATTGTTTTTTTATTTTAACAGAAAACATTATCAGAAAGATTTCATGCTGTTCAGCCAATCAAGGACTTTTTCCACATCTGTCTGTCAACCTGGTTTTACATAATGCATCTTGATTAATAGCAAGTATATGTATATGAGTCTCTGTGTTTGTATGTCTTTTGTTGATTTGTTTCTCTGTCATCTCTGTGCCCAGTTATAGGGGTTAACTTCTAGCAAGGAAAAGTTCACATTGAACTGAAATCGAACTCACATTTATAAAATGCAAGTCTACAAACAAATGCAGGTAACAATTAGGCTAAGACAAATCACATGTGTACTGATGAAGAAGAAAGTTGTAGTTCACTAGAAACAGAATGCTCAAAGTTAAAGTATAGCATTTATTCAAAATGTATTAAGAACTGTAAACTTGAAAACTATTTACTATTTAAAGTTTTATGATTGTTACCCTTCATCAGGTAAAACTGAAAAGGAAACTGAAAACTCCCTACCTATTGGTAAATATACATATATATATATATATATATATATATATATATATATATACATTATATATACATTATATATCGTATATATATAACATTTATAAATATATATATATATATTTAGCATTTGTATATACTGCTGAAGTAGATTAGCTTCTAAAAGGTGTTTACATGTAAATAAGTAAAGCTAATCAAAAGTGTTCCACACGATGTATGGAGCTGAGTCTATCGGCAACTTAAAAGATAAATCTCATGTATCTTTCAGTTGCTACCAGTTGAAATGGATGACGTATTCTTTTTTATCAGGTGGTACTTTAAAAACAAACACAGCACCATATACCAGCAGCACTCAACACAAGTCAGTTGTTGAAAACCAACCATGTCTCTCTTCTAAGTTATGCGATTGGTCATTAAGTTAGCATTAAACTGTCATTGAGAATAGAAACAAAGCACCGAAATACCTTCCCCACTTTCAGCCATAGGACCAGCCAACATATCATTTTCTTGTTTCATGCTATCTAGAAACTGCAGCGCTCACCCTTATCCACCGGTTTGGTACACTTTGCTGGGCAAGTTATGCTAGTAGAAGAATTTAGCTTTCTGTAACATTCGATCTTCAATTATTATCATGCCTTCAGCAAATGCTTCTCTATTGAAATGTTTCCTTAGATAAAGATATCTTTGTTTATTTGATCTGAAGCTTGGCCGACTAAGCTCGTATCCAAATAGCAGGTAATCAAACTCTTTCCAGTTCTTTGATCAGTGTTTAATATTGCATTCCTTGGTACAAAATTATGTCACAAGATTCTTTGAAATCCTCCACTTCTGTAAATGTAATCCATAGATTTGTATTTCAGAGACATGCATATGATAACATAAAAGTATCATCCAATTCTCTATCGATAAAGATTTTAGAGAAATCAACAACTGAATGTTCAATCTCTACATACTTTAAGAAGCGAGTTTGACTTTAGACATGCATTTCTCAACATGCTGTACTCAGTTAAACAATCATCTAGTTCAAATTTTCTTTTAAATGATAAATGCGAACAAAAGAAAAACAACTTGCAATTGATATAGAACAACACTATGGGCAGGGCTACGTTGTACCGTGACAAATGAACCAAAAGCGCTCTCGAATGAAAAACTGATAAAGCGTGTCGTAGGCATAGTAAAATCATGTAGTTTACAAAATAGTGCTTGATACTACAAAAGTTATAAAGAGAGTATATGAAGTATTTATACTATACTTATAAACTCTATAGGAGGGTATATATCGATATATATATTCATGTATATGTATATATATATATATATATATATATATATATATATATATACCCATATTCCAGAGTTAGGAGTTGAATAAATATATACCAGTTAGGAGGTTTCGGAATATAAGGGATTAGGAGTTAACGCAAATATATATGGGTAAGCCTCCTATATGGTCTAATTTATCTGCATTGTAGATATATATATATTTATTCACCTCCTAATTGTTATATATTTTTATGGAAATTTTAGGAGAATATGGTATCATACAATATATATTCATCGCCTTATCATTCTTTGTATCTATGCATTCTAGAAAAACTGTCAGAACTTGGAGAATGTTTAGATGGTTGTTGTAAATTACATATCAATTTGAAGGTAAAATAATTCATACCTCAATGAGTAAGCACAAATAATGATTACCAGTTAGCAGATTGCTACAAATTACACATAAATTAGAATGTTACCATTGTAACTTATGTAATAGTCAAAATGTAAATATTACATAGCATGGCATAGCTTACCTACCCTTTAGTAAGATGCCGTAACCTATATCATTTAGGAGTTTGCTATAACTTGTTCGTTTGAGAGGCTGCTCTGATTTATATATAATAAAGTATGTTGCTATAACTTATAGATCACTTGAGAAATTGCTATAATTTGAATTTCACATAGTGGGTAGCAATTATCTATATATCAGTGAGGAGGCTGCTATAAGTTATATATTATTTAGGAGGCTGCTGCTATTTATAAATTGTTTTGGAGGTTGCTATAACTTACATATCATTGCAGAGGCTGCTATGAGTTACATATAATTTAGGATGTTGCTATCACTTATAGATCACCTAAGACATTGCTATAATTTGAATTTTCCATGGTTGATAGCTATTATTTATATATCAGTTAGGAGGCTGCTATCGATTATATATTAATTAGGAGGCTGCTGATATTTATATATCATTTAGGAGGTTGCTGTAACTTACATATCATTGCAGAGGCTGCTATAAGTTACATATAATTTAGGATGTTGCTATCACTTATAGATCACCTAAGACCTTGCTATAATATGAATTTTCCATAGTTGATAGCTATTATTTATATATCAGTTAGGAGGCTGGCATGGATTATATATTAATTAGGAGGCTGCTGATATTTATATATCATTTAGGAGGTTGCTATAACTTACATATCATTGCAGAGGCTGCTATGAGTTACATATAATTTAGAATGTTGCTATCACTTATAGATCACCTAAGACCTTGCTATAATTTGAATTTTCCATAGTTGATAGCTATTATTTATATATCAGTTAGGAGGCTGCTATGGATTATATATTAATTAGGAGGCTGCTGGTATTTATATATCATTTAGGAGGTTGCTGTAACTTACATATCATTGCAGAGGCTGCTATAAGTTACATATAATTTAGGATGTTGCTATCACCTATAGATCACCTAAGACCTTGCTATAATTTGAATTTTCCATAGTTGATAGCTATTATTTATATATCAGTTAGGAGGCTGCCATGGATTATATATTAATTAGGAGGCTGCTGATATTTATATATCATTTAGGAGGTTGCTATAACTTACATATCATTCCAGAGGCTGCTATGAGTTACATATAATTTAGGATGATGCTATCACTTATAGATCACCTAAGACCTTTCTATAATTTGAATTTTTCATAGTGCATAGCTATTATTTATATATCAGTTAGGAGGCTGCTATGGATTATATATTAATTAGGAGGCTGCTGATATTTATATATCATTTAGGAGGTTGCTATAACTTACATATCATTGCAGAGGCTGCTATGAGTTACATATAATTTAGGATGATGCTATCACTTATAGATCACCTAAGACATTGCTATAATTTGAATTTTCCATAGTTGATAGCTATTATTTATATATCAGTTAGGAGGCTGCTATGGATTATATATTAATTAGGAGGCTGCTGATATTTATATATCCTTTAGGAGGTTGCTATAACTTACATATCTTTGCAGAGGCTGCTATGAGTTACATATAATTTAGGATGTTGCTATCACTTATAGATCACCTAAGACCTTGCTATAATTTGAATTTCCCATAGTTGATAGCTATTATTTATATATCATTTAGTAGGCTGCAATGAATTATATATTAATTAGGAGGCTGCTGCTATTTATATATCATTTAAGAGGTTGCTATAACTTACATATCATTGCAGAGGTTGCTATGGGTTACATAGAATTTAGGATGTTGCTATGACTTATAGATCACAAAAGAGTTTACTATAATTTGAATTTCATATAGTTGGTAGCTACTATTTATATATCAGTTAGGAGGCTGCAATGAATTATATAGTAATTAGGAAGCTGCTGTTATTTATATATCATTTAGGAGGTTGCTATAACTTACATATCAATGCAGAGGTGCCATGGGTTACACATAATTTGGAATGTTGCTATCACTTATAGATCAACTAAGAGTCTGCTATAATCTGAATTTTATATATTTGGTAGCTACACTACTATTTATATATCAGTTAGGAGGCTGCTATGAATTATATATTAATTAAGAGGCTGCTGCTATTTATATATCATTTAGAAGGTTGCTATAACTTACATATCATTGCAGAGGTTGCTGTGGGTTACATAGAATTTAGGATGTTGCTATGACTTATAGATCACCTAAGAGTTTGCTATAATTTGAATTTCATTTAGATGGTAGCTACTATTTATATATCAGTTAGGAGGCTGCTATGAATTATATATTATTTAAGAGGCTGCTGCTATTTATATATCATTTAGTAGGTTGCTATAACTTATTTATCTGTTATTATTACTTAACAACTATAATTTATATACTAGTCAGAAGGTTGCATGAAACTATACAACTTGTATCTTATTATAGCGATATACCTTTCACATATGTAAAAAGCTATTTAACTTATATATTGGTTCTAGAAGTACCTTTGACGTATACAGTGTACATACTTCAGAAGGCTATGATCGATTATGTACTATGTTAGGAAGATAGCATAACTTGCACACATTAGCTAAGAAGCCATAAAACCTTGTTCTCTTTTAGCAACTTATACGCAAAATGATTTCTCTGACTTATGACATATCAGAAAAGTAACAAAATTATCTAAAAACACTCACAACATTTTACTATAGAATCTACTTTATTTTTGTGCCTATTGGTGCGATCATGAGTTGTGGACAAACCGGCCTCTGTTGCACATTTCCAAGTCTTTTTTCTGAAATAATTTAGTTGTTGTTAAAACTTATATATTGTAAAGTATGTTAAACTTTAACGTAGGATTCAATAAATTTGTATATAAAACAACAACAGCCACCATGCTTGATACCAAAAAATTCAACTAGTCAAGTACCATAGAATGGTCGTTGCTTAGTCACCAAACGGAGTAAATTTATTCAGACGTCAAGTTTAATGCGATATTACAAAAGCCTCAACAACAAGAAGACCCTGCTGCCAGTTTAATTTTGCAGCTTCTTGAGTAAGTTGTGGGCTCGGGCATAAGTCATCATTATAATTTTCAAACACCAATTTCTTTTAACAGTATACAGCTCTGGCATTTTTGGTAGTTTGCCTAAATCTTCCGATCATGGCTTTTTGAACTCTCAATTTTTTTTAGGCTGCATAACTTTCTGCTCACTAAAATAAACGAATAATGTAACTCAATATTTATAAATATGGTCTATGTTATAGTTTCTTATTCAGTCACATATCGCTGCTGCACTGCATAAAAAACTTAAAAAAAATAGTTGGTAACAATGCATGGACGCAACTCAATTACTGTGATTGCTAAAATGAAACACACACATTTTTGCTTGCTGTGAATATTATCTACAGTAATAATATGAATTACTTGCACAACATACTTAGTTACTCAATCTAACATACAATAACAGCAATGTCTTTCTATTCATCTTAAGCCACTCCTAGAACGTTAAGTAAAAACATTTCCCCAATCGGGAATGTAGTGTCAGGTTGCAAAACCGGCGCAATACCACACCACCATAAATTGGAAAGATTCCAAACAAGCCCATTGTGCCTATGTAGAACCCAGGGAAAAACTTAATGTCACATAGAGAGCCAATAAAAATACAATAACATTCTATCTTGAGGGCATTTTTGCTGTTCAAATATTCTTTCTTATTGCAATTTATTGTTAGCAATGATCAGTCGGGCTGGACCCAGCACAGTACCAAATCTTTTTTAACTTTAGATCTCTTGACTTTGGGTGGTTTTATTGATCAATAGTAATACTGAGTGCTATTATTCACATTTTACCAGTAATAATAATGCCCTGAACTGTCAAGAAATTGATAAAACATTCTACTCAGACACATTCACTTAAATTTGGAAAATGACCCAAAAAGATATATTTCTCATTGTGTAGTGAATTTCTGATTGTTTTTAGTCAAGCACAGCGTTCTAAGTAATTTTTTGGGCTTGTCGGTTTGACAGTAAGTTGTCAGTAGACTGGCTGCTGCGGCATATTTCCTTATATTTGGTTTTTCTTTAAAAGAATTATTATAATTTATCTTAGAGCTTGTTTCTTGAATAATACATCATAGTGTACAGTGCAGTACAACAGATAATATCTATTGTCGGTATTGTATTATCTATCATAGTCATTGTTTTATGCACATTTTCTGTACATAAAATAATAGCTAAGACTGCTTGATACAAAATAACTATACAAGTGCATTACTGCGGAGTTGGTCTCTTTTAGTCTTCAAAAAGAGCACATTTATTGACAAATACCACGCAATGATAATAAGAAGGTTCAACAACATAAAAAATTCAGCTGACATTTTTTCTCGCAGCCTTCTTTAGCAAGTTGTTGGCTCGAGCCCGAATCACTATAACACTTCTGTTAGGCAGCGTTGAGTGTATACCATCCAACACTGATCTTGTTGGCAGTTTGCCTGATTTTTCAGTCCAGTTCTTGTCAAATTCTGCTATTTCCTCTGCACTTTACCGTTTTCTGCTGACTGAAATAGTAAATAATGTGAATTATCATTTATAAAAATCTGATAAGCTATGGTTTTGATGAATCACATATCATTGCTCAGCTCCATTCAAAAGTTAAATAAGCTGGTTTATGTGCGGCAAGTCAAAACAGAATTGACAGTTTCTCAGATACAAGTGAACAATAAGGACATAAATGCTTGTTAGTGTCATTTCTCATTTAGTAATATAATACTTAACCGGTGTATTATTATTCAAAACACACATATACTGTAGAAGGTACTTTGATGACCACTTCTATATACTACTTTAGTAGCTAATTATGAAACTAAATAGTGTGCCACTTGTGTGCATGCGATAGAGCAGTTTGGATTTCTATTTGCTTCAAACTATTAGAGAAATGATCAGGATTAACATTCATTGAGCAGTCTCAATGGCCAGTGTTCAGAACGATTGCTGCTAAGCTTAGTGTGACCTGACTGGTTACCTATTTATTGAGTCAATAATTAGGCTAATACTTGACCTATGGGGTCAAGCACTGTGGTTAAACACGCATTGTTCAGGTGTTCATTGAAACCACTAATGCCTAGATTGCTCTAGATACTTAAATGCCTCTGACTAGGAGAGCTATGTTTTGTAACCTGACAGCAGCAGAACACAAACACTATGTTTCCATGGTGCGCAGTACTGCGAAGCAGCCCCCTCCGAAGTCGAGGGGATTGTACGTTTCCCTGCTGCGCAGTGGTTTTCAGCAAATACCGCAAATTAGCCAGAGAAGAGAAATTGTATAAATCGAATCGCCTGATGGAGAAATAGAAATGATCACGGATACCGAACGTCATAAACGGTCTTTTTATGATTCTGTCGTCATTATACTTTTATTTACAATACACATTCACAAGGTTTTACAAATCTTAACACACTTTTTACATAGTATTATATTTTTAATAAGTATTTTTAAGTAATATATTATTTAAACGTTAATTTAGGACTTGCCACCTATTTTTCGAAAAGTGTTGGCATCGATAACAAAGTCCAGGAAAGTAATCACCTCATCATCCTCGTGAATGCAGATCATAATTAAATTTAGGTGAAAGAAGATCGGAAGAATAGTAAAAAAACAAGATTAGCAGGACAACCTTTGTACTAGTTTATGGCCCTCAAAGAATCCGTCTCCACGACATGAGAGCTATGTCGCTGTTTCCTTGCTGCGAATTTGCACTGGCTTCGCACTGATCAGTGCGCAGTGATTTCAGTGCGAAGACGCTGTTTCCATGATTCGGAGATAGCGCAACTCCGAAGCACTGCGCATCATGGAAACATAGTGAAAGACTAGTGTCAGCATTTATGTAGGCAACGAATTTGACTGAAATACTTGAAAAGCTAGACACCTTTATTTTTTCTACTGCATTTGAGCTACAGCAAAATAATCACGCTTGGGTCCCTAGTACATTGTGTTAGTTTAAAGCCACTTATCATAGCATTACCTACATTTAATCTGAGGTCTGAAAATCACTCTTCGGTGTTGATAATCCATGTATGTCACTCTGCACTTATTTAAAATCAATGCATTTTTGATTAGATGCTACTACACAAAGAGAAATATACCCTTGGGTTCTTTTTTTAAATTCATGCATTAGCGATGTGCAAATATATGAAAGCAGAGCCTCATTTAAAACTAAAATCTTTTTGCGTCGATATTTGCAAAGTTATGCTTGCTATTTTAACCTTGACCCAAAACTCCAATATTATAACATTCTGAAATACAGCTAAATTGACATAAGGTAGAATCTTAATTTGAAGGCCATGTTCATTTGAGTGCTACTCTAGAAGTGTTGAAAACTAGAGTGTCACCCTTTAATTGACAACCACTTCCAGCTGACTGCGACTTCAACATTCTTTGATCTTTGGATCCAATTTTGGACAGGATGGATAGAAAAGTGTTGACAAATTTTTACTAACAATGACTCAGTTACAACAATAGCAATTAATACTTTTGTCAATGCATATTGAAGCGAGTTTTCTAACTTCTAAGCTTTACAGTGTTTTCGTTAAAGCTTTGAAAGCAGCATCATGAAAATAATTAATAACTCTATCAGGCTGATAATAATTTTATTGTTTAAGCGGACTTGATAGTTCAGCATATATGAAAAAACGGTTTAGCAAATATGATGAAATCTGTACTACTATTTGAGGCTAAAATTTCTTGCACATGCTACAGCATTAGAATAAACAGTTAACGATGGCATTTTGCAAGCTCAACGCCCAGTGTATATGTTATCACTGGCTCACAGCTTAGTTTGTGTGTTATATAGTTCTTTATGAGTTTTTTTCAAAAGAAGTAACGTTCACTTGAACGGTGGCGTTCTATCTTTAACCGTCATCTATTATAGTGCAGGTCTAGTAGAGGGGCGTTTAAATGAATGGGGATTCAATTAGAGATTCCATAATATTTTATTAACCCTTTCACCGCTGCACGCGCATTTATGCGAAATCAATGGACGACCGGCATATGTGCATGTTGCGAATTTCCTGGCAATTGCGTAGTAACTTAATTTTATTATTTGTTGACAACATAACTAACAATCTTTAAGACTTTTTATGGTATTGACAGTGTTGTCCAAAAGTTTCCCTGTAAAATTACCCTAAACTCACGAAGCAATTTTAAATTTTTGTTTAGGACTTTTCAACATAAAAAGAAACATTGGTTCTTTCTGATTTTCGAAATATTTAGTGCTATTATAGCTTTCGCAAGTACTTTCAGAATTGAAAACAGATAATTACTTATGTTGATAACATTATTGATGATTGTTGATGACGGATTAAGATTTTAGTGATTACACATATAATTAAAGTAGCAGCTCCAATAGTGACTCCAATGGTGGTCAAAGTAATAGTTTCGTAAGAGTAAGGAACATGGTAGAGCATTGTTTTTCGAGATTCGAAAGGATCGTAGCTTCACATAGCATTAGCAATGCACAAAGTAGGAATGCATTAAGTTGTTTGAATAGTACCATTTTTTAACGTGTTGGAAAAATAAAATATATAACAAAAAGGTTTTAGATAGAGTTGAAGCTAATAAAGAATGAACATATATTATGAAGCACAATCGACAATTTTTGCCACTATAATTGGAAGGGTTAAAAAATGCAGTGCCATGCCATTCAAACAAAGGTTTTATAGTAATCTTATTTCTTATAAACTTTTTGAAATAAAACTTTTATTAATGTGGTACGCTCTGGTGGAAATTGACCGTTAATCAGCAACATACCCCCCTTCAAGAAAGCGTCCAGCTGTGCTTCGTACCATTTTCCATCTGGTGGATATAGTGCTCGGATGCGGTGACCAGGTTTCTACCAAAATAAGCAAAACAATTTTAATAGCCCAAACAGATGTTATGCAGATTAAAAATTGATGCAAAAGATGCCTGATGTTTTTAGGTTTTTCAGCAAATCCGTGTCCCTTCCTCCCATTACTAAAATTCTATGAAGCAGTAATATTTTATCTCATGCGATATTCTTCTATGAAATTGAAACATAGATTTTAAAGCTTCAACAATTTAAAGGGTTTCATTTACTCCAGTCACTTACTTATGACTCAGCCTCTAGTTTAAATCCGTATCAAATTACAACTAAAATGCATCAACTTGTTAATTACAATGAAAATAATACATTATCATAACTTTATACTGCCCTAAGCAAGCAAAACGCCCTATCTGAAAAGTTTTTCAAAATACACTTTTTTGTGCTTATATGTAATTTAGGTTGAGATCTAACATGTCTCGAAATTTCATATATCTGAGACCACCAGAAATAGCACTTTTCACAATGTGCAAAACGCCCTATCCACATTTACCACACATAAAGTGGCAATCAAAGCCCCTTATCTGCAGATACAGCGTTTTGATTGGCCTGAACATACACAAAGTTGGACATTATGAGCAGCATTATGTAATCAAAGAGTATATAAACAAAGGGAAGCGAAACTGAAGCATATATATTTGGTTGTTTTAAGGCAGCTCATACAATCTAGTGCACTTCTAAGTGCTCAATCTTATTGCTATATTTTTTATCATAATATATTTATTATGACAGGACGATATCTAAGTGACAAAAGTCTCGATTTAAAGATCCGACTCAGAGATTTGATGAAAAATTTGTTTTAATTACATATCCATTGGAAGGTTTTGCTTTTTAAAATACTGACATTTTTGCACTCAGTTGTTTGTTTTAAATTATTTTCAATAAAAGCGTTTGATCTTTTTTAAACTACTATTTTACTTACTCCTTTCATTTCATGACATCTGGTTTGAAGGATACCTAGATCTTTGATCATCTCTTAACTTTTGAGCTAAATATGGCTATTACAGGGCTTTAATCTATGTGTTGACTGGATGAGTAATAGGAATTGCAACATATATCATTTTGTTGACTAATTGCGGGTTAATATCAGAATTTAAACTTGTAATCCTTTGATAATCCAGTCATGGCAAATGGTCTTGTGGCAAACTAACAATGAGAAACCAGTCCAATTAAGCAATCAAAAGGCCCTATCTGCAGTGATAGGGCGTTTTGATTGCCTAGTGCCAGCTTAGTAAATTGTCAATTTAAGCAAACAAAATGCCCTAAGTGAAATAACTCCTTTGATTTTAAAGTTTCACGAAAAAAAATTTCGGTAAAGATTGTTGGATATCTCACCATAATAAATAAATAAAAACCACTAAAATACTGCTAATACTGATGCCAGGCTTGACCAAAACGCGTTTGTGCTTGTGCTGAACAATTTACAAATATCAAGATACAGCGTTTTGCTTGCTCAGGGCAGTATAGTATAGGCTACTAATAATTCTGCCTGTTTGGTGCTATCAATCAGCTAACACTACTAATCAGAATAAAAAGCATCCATAATTATTTTAATGTTTTTTAAAAAGTTACAAAAGTTAGGAGCATCGACAGAGTCACAGATATTCATCAATTGCTGGCTACCATGCTATATGTTACCATAATTATTTAAATGTGTGTCAGTTAATCTCACAAAGCTACCCTCGTGTATAATTACAAAGTTATCATTTTATGAAAAGTAGTAATAATTTCATTCTTTTAGCATTATAAAGTTGGGGTTTCTTGACCTTTTTAACTTGACAATATTACGATCCTGCAATTAAGGCAGTAAAATCCAAATCCAAATTAGCTGCGAAAACCTATGCATTGTTGTTTGCCGTCGCAATTTGATGACATGAGTAAGTTGCTTAGAAATAGTATTTAAAGTGGCTCGCCCTAAAGGTCAAAAATGGCCACTACCGGTCTAACCTTTAGCATTGGTATTGAGGCGAAGTAAAATACTTTTCATGATGCCTTTTCACCATAATATGGTACATATAATTCAATGACAAAATTGGCAAAAGTAATATAAAACAATTGTGACAAACAAATATACCAATTGTGACATGCTTAGTCTGTTCTTCTGCTGCTGCTTAAAAACCCTAAACGGCTAGATGCGTGGAAAAAGCAAAAAGTTTAGCGGCTACAATCTCGCTAGAAGGTTGAACTTATGTGATAAGTCTTTAGGTTGTGTAGGAATGGGAGGTTGATTTGTTTCTTACAATCTATTTAATCAATTGACTAGCATGCAAGAAGATAGCAAGCCATGCCACATTAGGAGAATGAGTCACTTTAAGCACAAACCACAATTGCATAAGTACATAGGTCATTTCTGCTAGTGAGAAGACCTTGGAGAATAAGACCACATTATGCAATTCTGTGCAGATTTTATTACTGCAGTTATACTTGTGCTGCAATACTTCTAATAGAGTGAAAAGCAAATGAGCTGCCCAACCACAACCTCCTTCATTATAAAGTTACAAAGAATAGGAATAACAACAATAGCTTTCATTCGGAGGCTGAGGCTATTGAGAAGTAGAAAGTGAATTAGCTAAGCAGGCAATAGTAGAACACACATAATAAGAGCATAGGCATCATGATTGACGTGCATGCAGGCAATGAATTTATGTACAATTTCACTACCAAATTTTTTAGTAAAGCTAGACACCTTTGGCTAAAGAGTGCTAGATATAGGTCAAAACAAGCCAGTGACAAATCTCATGTTATGCATCCTTGTTTGGACACTTTATTTCTAAAGTGTTTAATGCATTGGAAGTTTAACATAAAAGTGTGCCAAGAATGCACAAAGAACATTGACAGCAATAACTGCATAGTACTGACAGCAATAACTGAATAGAACATGATGTTTAATTAAAATGTAACATAAAAATAAACGTTTTATTTTGTTTTGGTAAGCTTGCAGCAAAAATGTTTGTTGTGCACATAAAATATTGTTTTGCTCCAAATACTTGACAAACCAGTAATAATAACTTTATTGATGCAAGTTGTACTGAAATTATATTTGCTACGAGCACCAATGGAAGTCAAAATAAGTAATACAATTCTTACAGACCTTTTAAAAACAATGGCCTTTGCTGCTACAAAACAGTGAGTAGACCCATAGGAAGAGAAGTATATGTTCTTATACTGCTAAAAGTACCTTTGGTTCAGAAATCAGATTTGAAAAGAGCAATGAATTATTATAAGCATTGGCAAAATGTTTGGGATGGATAGGAAACAAAGCTGGGTATTGCACATGCTGGTAATTTAGCTAATGTAAATAGATTTCCTACACTACCTAATGGAAAGCATCAATGCAAAATCTAAATACATGTAAATACTTACTAGCCATAGTACAGACTGACCTTTTAATGTTTGTCAACATAACATCCGTACCGCTTTGAGCATCTTGAAATTATATTAAAGTTGCTTTTATTATGAGCTCCCTTTGACATTTTAAAGTATTAACATGGGCAAATACAAGTTGCATTTTCAGATAACTTTTAAATTCAAGTCATATGCCACAAAAAGTTCCTCTGCGTTGTTTGTAGTATATTCTAAAAGTGCTAACACTACATTTGTTTTAAATTTTAAAGTTGACACAAATAATTGAGCAAACTATGTACCTTATTAGTAAAACTTTTGTTAACATCAGCAAACAAACTGCATACATACTGCCCGATACCGAAGGCCAAAAATAATAATATATATTGCTATTTATATTTTTACCAATAGTTTTGCAGTTTTGTTATTGTATAGCAATTTGTATAAAACCTACTGTATTTCAGGTTTGAGTAACTATGAGTTTTAGTAGTGTTCTGGCCCTTCCTATCGCGTGTTTTCAACATTTTGAGGTAATAATTAAAAGTCATGAGTTGAATTGCGCAACTTCAGCAGCATCTTATACATATATATCATTCGCCAAACTCATTGTCTTGAATCATCAAAGTTCACTAAATCATTCAAAAGGAAATACATACACTTGTATCTCTAATTCTTTTATAGCATTACCCTTTTACTGCCACCCATGTACAAACTAAGCTACCGGCCTACCGCCAGCCATTTCACCGAAAATTGCCAATTTAGCTTCATGATATGTACATGAAGCATGTATACTATTTTGTTTCAACTTCAAAGTTTATCTAGAAACTTTTTGTAATATATTTTATTTTGCTAAAATGTTAACATACAGTGCTATGCAAAAATCAATGTACCTTCACTTTGTGCATTGCTAAAGCTATGTGAAGCTACAATCGCTATGAAGCTAAAACGATGCTCTACAATGTCCCTTACACTTACAAAACTATTATTTTCACTATCATCAGAGTCACTGCTGCTAATTTAATTATCTGTGTAATCACAAAAATCTGAATTTGAATTGGCTATAGTGTCATCAACATACATGTAAGTAATTATCTGTTTTCTGACTTGCGCGATACTTAACAAAACTTACACAAAAAATGTCCATTTTTATTTTGGAAATTCTCAAAAAAAAATTTGAAACTGCTTGGTTATCTTAGACTAATCTATTAGAAAAATCTTCGAACCACGCTGACAATACCATAAAAGTTTTAAAATCATTCGTTATGTTTTTAACGAATAATAAAATTAGGTGATCACGCAATTGTTGGAAAATTCGCAAAAATGTGCATACGGCAGTTGCTGATAGATTTAGCATAAATTCGCATACGGTAGGGTAAGAGTAAAAACCAACAAAATATTTGTTAATCTCCTGCCTCTAAAAATGATATCTCAAATCTGATAATTACTCTCAGTGTTGGCTGAGTAACTAAAAGTGGTAATGGGTAACCATAGAAAACTATTCATTTTATATAATTATGCAATTGCTAAGCAATTGCAACCATGACTTATAAAGACTAAGAAGAGCAATACTAAATCTCTTTGCTATGCTACATTCCTTTGATTGGTTTGCGCTATTTATATTATGTAATCTGCCAATAATAGATGAATAGAACACAAAAGTGGCATAATGGTTTATGTAAGCGTTTGAAATAATACAATGCCTGTAAAAATTGACAGCTTTTCTTACTGAAGCTATGGCTATATCAAATTATCACACTAGTTTTTGGCTCGCATGTATAATGTGCTAGTTTACAGCAACTTATTGCAATATCGCATACCTTTAATTTGATGTCTGCAAATCAGTCTTTGGTGTGGGCCATCAATGCTTCTCATCCAGCAGTTATCTATAACTAATTGATTAATTTGATTATGAAACGTCATTGATTATTTGCAACTATACAAAGAAAAACTACTTTTGGGTATGCTGTTACATTCTTACGTCAGGTATACATTTGCTAGTTACAGTAAAACTTTGTACAGTATATTTTGTGTTGGTGAATTTAAAGTTTTGCTTATCATAGTAACTTTGCCAAAACGTCAAACATTACTACATTTCAAAATACAACCTTACTGATATAATGTTTTATAGTTTGTAATCTATAATTATGTACATGTTAAAAAATATTATAAAATTCGGTAGATGAAACCTTGATTATTCTGACATTTTTTTATGCAAACCAACGTGTAATTAGCAACATACCTTTTCTAGAAAAGAACATCCAACTTTGTCTAATACTCTCTGCCATCTGATGAATATACTGGCAATAATGCTTACCAAGTTTCTACAAAAAATGAATAGATAATTCAAATAGCATAAACAGATATACAAACCAAAATGAATGCAAAATACACATTTTAGTTTACTGGTTAGGTTTTTTTGGCAAACTTGAATGTCTGCCTCCTACTACTGAAGCTCTATAAAACAGCTAAGCTCTTAATTACTACACAATTACTACACAAGATTCAAACTAAATACTAAAAGTTTTAAAATTCAAAGGCTGCATATATCCCACTTACTTGCTTATGCCTATGCATGTACTACTATTACTTACAAAATCATAACTGAAATACGCAAACTCTCACTATTCATGATAACAATAATACAATAACATAATGACCATGTTATTCTAATAACAGTTTTGACTGTTGGTAGAACCACAATAACTTTACTTATCATTATAAAAAGCATCAAAAATTATTATATTAATAACTGAAAATAGATTAAAGTTAGAGAATTAACTGATTCACTAAAATAACTATTAATTGTCAGCTGGCGTGTCTGTGTTGATGTTACAAAACTAAACATTCGTGTAACAATAATAAAGTCGAAAAATAGGATTTTACAAAAAGTTTTGATATTCTCCTTTATGGTATTATAACGCTGAACTTTCTTGACTTTTCTATGCAGAACAATATCAGCAGTTGGATGACATAATCGGGTTTAAAAAAATATATCAAACGTGTTCTATGATACATTCCTTAAAAATTATAATAATTGAAACATACTTTTTTCACGCTAGTCCTTTTTCAATATTAAATAAAATTTATACTGCTTTTCTACAACTGTATGTTTCAAGTAAATAAACTGTAAATTGACTAAAACAACATGAACAACTTACCAAATGTGACGTGCTCTCTTACATGTAGTTATTCTGCTGCTACCAAGCTGTAGTAGACTACATGGGTGAAGAACTAATAGTCCTAACAGCCACAGCAACATTATAACAGCCACATCTCTAGCTGTTATATACTGTGGTTATACTTTTGCCAATTGACTTCAACAAATTTAAAAAATCTATTCTTCGACTAAAAAACCATCTCTCAGGTAATGCGTTCGGATGCAAAGTTTCAAAAAAAGATTTATTTTGTGGCTGGATGCAACGGCAGCAAAAATATGAATTGTACTGATTATAGACTTATTTAAACTTTTACTACAGCCATGCTTAAACATCAGTGGAAACCATAATGTGCAATTATTGTGAATTTTCACAAAAAAGAGCAGATCAATGAGAAACCGTGCAAAAAAAGGGAGTGCTTAAATGGCAGTCTTGAAAACCATAAAGAGGGTCAGCAAATAATTTGTAATGTATTGTAGTTTGTTAATATACAACTTTATTTCTCAAATCTAATAAAGCTATCATGAATATTAGCAAAACTGACTGTATCTGGCATAGCTGCTAATTCCTTGTATTGGCTGATGATTAGTCATAAGCTTATTGCAATATGTTTTTAAATAGATTGTGCTATTAACTGAAACGATACCAAAACACTTAAAGGTAAGAATATTTTAAAATTGATATATGCCTCCTTGTTCCATATATAAGAGCCTCCTAGAGTTTGTAATTTATTGATAGAAAATTACACATTTTTGTTGGAGTTGTCTCCTCTTTTCCATATATATGAATATAGATATATAAGGCAATTATGGGAATCATGTTTAAAATACTTTTATAGGGTTGTTAAGCACTATAAACACTGCTAGAATTAGGAGGCTCCCTGGACGCCTCCTAATTTTTCAGAGCCTCCTAACATGGATTATATATTGATAGAAGCCTCCTAGTTGGGAAATATAGTTCTATATATATATATATATATATATATATATATATATATATATGTATATATTCATGCTACAGACAGTACTGTTTCGGCTATTGAAGCCTCATCAGTGCAGCTCAGAGCTCAGGCAAGGGACACAAATCCCATTACCCATGAGAGTTGACTTCCTGCCACAAAACAACTAAGTTGCCTCGCAGACTTTAAGAAAGTCAATGTGCTGACACCAGAGTGCTCAAATCACAAAAGTGATGAACTTTGCACAAAGGTTAATAGCGCCGCACCTCTCACAGAGCACTCAACCAAACCGAAGTGAGGGAGCATATACCCATGCTACAGAAGCTACTGTTTTGGGTATTGAACCCTCATCAGTTCAGCTCAGAGCTTAGGCAAGGGACACAAATCCCACTACTCATTACCATGTTTATACATATATATATATATATATATATATATATATATATATATATATATATATATATATATGTACATATATATATAAATATATATACATATATATATATATATGTATATATATACATTTATATATTTATGTTTATAAATATATACATAAATATACGTATAAATATATGTATAAATGTATTTATATATATACATACATTAATATATATATATTAACAAACAAAATATATATATTTTAACAGACAAAATTATCAGAAAGATTTCATGCTGTTCGGCCAATCAATAAGTCTTTCTACATCTGTCTGTCAACCTGGTTTTACTTAATTTAATGCATCTTGATTAATAGCAAGTATATGTATATAAGTCTCGGTGTTTGTATGTCTTTTGTTGATTTGTTTCTCTGGCATCTCTGTGCCCAGTTATAGGGATTAAATTCTAGCAAGGAAAATTTCACATTGAACTGAAATCGAACTCACATTTATAAAATGCAAGTCTACAAACAAATGTGGGTAACAATTTGGCTAAGCTGTTGTTATCATAAGCAAAAATCTTATTTATCTTATTCATAATTACACACACTAAATGTGCAATTTGTATTATTAATCAACATTATATTTTGTGTTTTTTTCTAAAGTTTTCCAGAAGTCATATCAAAATATATTACCTCTTCTTTAAATTTGTAGCTTTCTAATGTGTATTTTAATATCAAATGTGCAGGAACACTCCTAATCTTTATTCCGCTTAAGGAAAATTGTTAAATAGGTAAAAGCTAAATACTTCTGGCACAGACTGTTGCATTATTTTGAGTAGCAGTTGCCTCTACATTCTCTTCGCTTGGTCGGAAAAAGTACTTTCATGTGCTTTCCTGCTATACATTTGAACCAGTTTCAAAAAAGTACTAGTATTGGCCATCAAAACTTTTAGCATATCTAACAGTTACTTGCTAATTATTTCACATTCAAACAACTTACTGTCTTTTTTAATTTGTTTAACGGCACAAACCACTTTACTCATGATATGAAGTTCAAAAGTTACAACTGTGAATGTTTTGTATGTTAAAAAATTTCTGTGCAAGGGCTTTTTTATTACCCAGCAACGCTGGACATTTAGCTAGTACATTATAATGCTCAAAATTAACACTTCAACTCATTATGGTGGTGTGAATTTTGGTAAGGTCAATATTTTTTTGATGGTTTTATTGTACTACAGAGAACGCATGACTGTTTGTTTTCAAACTAAAATAGACAGCTTGACTTGTATCTACATACTCCTGTCATAGCAATCTTACCTGACACTTGGTGCATGGTAAGCTAGAAAATAAACTTGATATTTTAGCTTCTAGTAGTAAAGAACATGGCATGGTAAGGGAAGTATGCAGTCATAACATCACTACATCACTACAAGAGCAAATAAGAAAAAAATGTCATGTGTGAGATCTTTTTTCAAATATTCTAAGTGTTTCTTTCAAGAGTTAACACTTTTGACTCTTGTCTTGGTCTGGGTCATTCCAGCTGAATTAAAAACAGAATTGAGTAATTTGAAAGGTTTTAAGCATTAATAAATGTAGTTTTGGTTGTCTGTAGTAATTTTTATTTAGTACCAGAAATGCTCTATTTTCTTATACTTTTAATTGTTATTCATAAAAGTGGCAAAAACTACCAAAAAACGTGTTCAAACAAAATAGCAAATGCTTCATGATTGATTTAAAGAAAAAACTATCATTATTTTGATGAAAACCATGTTATTAATCCCTTATTAAAATAAATAAACACTCAGAGAAACTACTTTTTGTTAGAATGCTGTCAAATATACATTGTGTAATCCTCTATATTCAGATTGTGTGAAGATTTATATACATGTATGCATATGGATATGAAAATATATGTGTATTTATACACATAATTATACATGTATTCATATATATATATATTTGTACACATATTAATATATATGTTTATATATATACTCTCTTATAGAGTATATATATCGAGTATAAATACTCGATGTACTCTATTTACAACTTTTGAAGTATCAAGCACCACTTTGTAAACTACATGATTTTACTACGCCCACTACACATTTTATAAATTTTGCATTCGAGAGCGCTTTGGATTTATTTGTCACGGTACAACGTAGCCCTTCCTAAAGTGTTGTTCTATATCAATTGCAAGATTTTTGTCCTTTTTTCGCATTTATCATTTAGAAGAAAATTTAAAATAGATAATTGTTTAGTTTAGTTCAGCATGTTGAGAAATGCATGTCTGAAGTCAAACTCGCTTTTTAAAGTATGTAGACTTTGAAAAGTCAGTTGTTGAGTTTGCTAAAATCTTTATTGATAGAGAATAAGATGACGCGTTTATGTTATCATATGAATGTCTCTGAAATACTAATCTGTAAATTACATTTACCGAAGTGGAAGATTTCAAAGAATCTCGTGACATAATTTTGTACCAAGGATTGCAATATTAAACTTGATCAAAAAACTGGAAAGCGTTTGATTACCTGCTATTTGGATACGTGCTTATTCAGCCAAGCTTCAGATCAAATGAACAAATATATACATATATATGTTTATCAAAGAAAGCATTTCAATAGAGAAGCATCTGCTGGAGGCAGGATAATAATTGAAGATCGAATGTTACAGGAAGCTAAATTCTTCTACTAGCATAACTTGCCCAGCAAAGTATACCAAACCGGTGGATGAGTGGGAGCACTGAAATTTCTAGATAGCATAAAGCAAGAAAATGATATGTTGGCTGGCCCTATGGCTGAAGTTGAGGAAGGTATTTTGGTGCCTTTTTCTATTCCCAATGACAAATTAATGCTTACTTAAATACCAATCGCATAACTTAGAAGAGGGACATGGTTGGTTTTCCACAACTGACTTGTGTTGATTGGTGCTGGTATTTGGTGCCATATTTGCTGCATGGATGTTATTGCAATATATTTGTCTTTAAAGTACCACCTGATAAGAAAGAATACACCATCCAGCTCAACTGGTAGCAACCAAAAGACACATGAGATTTATCTTTTAAATTGTCGATAGACTCAGCTCCATACATCGTGTGGAGCACTCTTGATTAGCTTTACTTATTTACATGGAAACACCTTTTAGAAACTAATCTATTTCAGCAGTGTATACAAATGCTAAACATATATATATAATTATAAATTTTATAAATATGATATATAGTGTATATATATAATGTATATATATATTCTTTTTACCAAAAGGTAAGGAGTTTTCAGTTTCCTTTTCAGTTTGACCTGATGAAGGGTAACAACCATACACTTTTAAGTAGTAAATAGTTTTTCAAGTTTACAGTTCTTAATACATTTTATATAAATGCTATATTTTAACATTGAGCGTTCTGCTTCTAGTGAACTGCAACCTTCTTCTTCATCAGTATACATGTATGTGTATATATGTAGATATAAATGCTAAATATATATATGCTAAATATAAATTATATATATTTTGTATATATTTCCTCTTATACATTTTGTATATAGGCAGTGGAATGTAACTCCCTTGCTAGTTCTGAGCTACATTGATGAAGCGTCAATAGCCGAAACAGTACTGTCTGTAGCAAGAGTATTTGCTCCCCTGCTTCGGTTTGGTTGACCTCTCCGTGAGAGGTACGATTCTCTTAGCCTTCATGCATGGTTCATCATGTTTGTCATTTGAGCACTCTTTTGTAAGGATATTGGCTTACTTGAAGTCTGTGAAGCAACTTTGTATTTCACGGAAAAAGTCAACTCGCATTGGCTATGGGATTTTTCTCCCTTACAGGCTTTGAGCCTCACTGATGAGGTTTCAATAGCCAAAACAGTACTGTTTAGGCCACAGACAGTACTGAGCTACCAACAGTATTGTTGCAGTACTGTACAGTATATATATATAGCTACAAATGTACATATATATATATATATATATATATATATTTATAGCTATATATAGTATATATAGGCCTATAGCATAATTATACAGTCTATATACATGCATGTTATATATATATATACCGCGTATATAAATAACATATATATATATAACACATATAGTGTAACTAAATATATTTACGCTATATATATATAGATATATGAAGTTTATTAAAAACTACAGGTTATAGAAATAAATAAATAAATATAGACATATATATATTTATATTTATATACATTTATGCAATATTTGTGAATATATAGGTATATATATGCTTTATATAGAATGCACATAGCATATGTATAGCATAAATATATATAGCATATATAGCTATATTGATTTATTTACAGTACAATGTATGGAGATTAGCTAGCTGTTGTTAAGCTGTTAATAATCACAGAGTAGTTAGCTGTTGGAGAGCATAGCTGCTGCTGGTTGGTTAAAAGATCTTTAGCACAACCCTCCTTTGAACAGAATTTTCACGACCACATACGCCGACCCGCGCCCACAACTCTATCGACTAATATAGTCATACAGGCGAGGAATGTACTGGAATTTTACAAGCATTATTTAACTACAGCTTTTTGTAAGTAATAGTTTAGCTAATTACCAATGCTATGGCAATCCGTCTCAAGAATCACTTATATTCCACTTATTATTAGTTTTTCCCTTTTTTGGTTCAACTGAAACTATCAGATTTGGCCTAGACCAAACTAATCTGACAATAAAATAATCAGTTTCTTGATATATTCGCACTGAAAACTTTAGGTTTTATATATATTTATGTTTATATCCGCACTAGAAATAAAATTATTACACTCTGTTTAAACACTGGAAAATAAAGATAAAAACTACTATAAAACTTTAGTGTAAATCGGATTATCTCCTTGGGAGGTTGTACAAAATACTGTTCCTTGCCAATATATAATTTATTATTTGGCAGTCGATATAAAAAGTTTTAATGTGTTATTATTATGGTCTGGCTCGTCGTGAAGTCTGTTTTTTTATTCCTGCTGACAAAAGTATAAGAGCAATTTCATACAGTTGAGACCCATGAGGGAGTTGTCGTACACCTGTCTTAAAACTTATTTTTACTTATAGCATCTTGATTAATATCAAGACTATGCATATAAATCTTAGTGTTTGTATCTTTATCTGTCATCTGTGTGTTCAGTTATAGTGATTAAAATATAGCAACGAAAAATTAAAATTGGACCAGAATTGAAATCACATTTCTAAATTGCAAGTCAGGAAATAAGCGCGTGGAACAACTAGGCTAGGCTGTTTGTATCTCAAATATCTCACTTCTCTTATTTCTAAATACAAACCCAAATATGTACTTTTAATTATTTATAAACATTACCTTTTCTGTTTGTTTTTTTGAAGTTTTCCGAAAGTCATTTCAAATTATTTTACCTTTTTTTAAAATTGTAGTTTTCTAACAAACAGTTTTATTTTCAAATGTGTTGTGCTACTCCGATCTTTGATTTCTTTTAAGGATAATCTCTAAATAAGTAAAAGTTAAAGACCTTTGGCCCAAACTGATGCATTATTTTGAGTAGCAATTGCCTCCACATTCTCTATCTACTCGGTCAGACAAAGTACCTTCATGGGCTTTGCTGTTATGGTACCAGTATTAGGAAATACCATTATCGTCCATCAAAACTTTGAGCATATCTAACAATTACTTGCTAATTATTTCACACTTGAACACCGTACAAATTCTTCTATTTCTTAATTTGTCTGAACTGCACAAACTTCTTTTCTCATGAGATTATGTTAGAAATCACAGTGGTAAATCTTGTATATATTATAAAAAAAATCTCTGTGCAAAGACTTTTGATATTTCCTGGCAATGCTGGGCATTTAGCTAATACATCACAATGCTCTAACATAACATTTCAAATCATAATAGTGGGGTGGTTTTTGTTACAGTAAACATTTTTTGAGTCGCTTTTGTTATACTAGATGGGATCCATTGCTATTTTTGCAAACTAATATAGACATTTTGACGTGTATGAAGGCATTTCTGCAATAGAAATTTTACCTGACACTTCGCCCATGAAAAGCTAGAAAAGAAACTGAGATCTTTCTTTAAAATATTCTAAGTGGTTCTTACAAGAGTAGAAAACTTTGGACTCCTGTCTGGGTCTGGAACATTCTTGCCGACTTTAAAACAGAACTGAGTGGTTTGATAAATTCTAAGCATTAATATTAATCATTTTGTTTATTTTTGTAAAATTTTGGTTTGATGGCGGACAAGCTCTATCTTTTCATACCCTTCATAGGGATTTATACAAAATTGCAAACAACCAACACAAAAATTGTTTGAGCCAAGTAATAGACGCTTTATGATTGATATAAACATTAGGAAAAACCTAACGATAATTTGCTAAAAATCCTATTAACAAGCCCTCATTGAAATACTTAAACACTAAGAGCAATCACCTTTTGTTAGAATGCTGCCAAATGTTTACAGCTCTATTGGTGAGAATAGACATTCTGGCTATTTCTCTCAATCTGGGAGACTTTGTTACTCTTGAAAATTATTAGCAAAAAATCAGCACCGACTACCCTATCAAGCTTGCGAATAATACACTCTTACACAGACACGCACACATTCACTCACACCACGAATAAATTCTAAATATATGTATGTCACAAAATTTACTCCTACTCAAAACGATCCATGCACACTGCAAACAATTAAACATAATTGCATTAAAACTTTATGATGAATTTAGAGAATGACATTTACCAACACTAAAAAAGCTTTGCATTTGAATTGTTATTTAATGTGGCATTTTACTGTATAAGGTTTGTCTGACTAATTGAACAATTGAAGTTGTTTTCCTAACTTGGTTGTAGGCTTTTTGCAAGTTCAGACAATTTTAAAGAGTGAATCTATAATCTCTAACAGAAACATTATGATGTATTTCATTTTACTACAGTAGTTGAGATTTTTGAGAGTTTTACAATCTGATAGACCTACCATTAGCCAAGCACAAAAAGCTAGTGCACAGTTTTTATGGTATTTCCTTAGAGCAAGTGCCAAAACTGCTGCTTGTTTAAAATAAAAAAACACGCCTGTCAGAAATAAAGCCAGTATATTGCTGAATATTTACATTCAACAGAGTTTTATGTAATGGAGCACTCATTGGAGCACAAAAGCTTGATAATTCTAACTTCAAATTACTTTATTTTATTGTATATTCATCTGTGGATTTTAATTGACTTTTGTGAATTTTGTTTTATATGTTTTCTAAAAACTTGCCAACAAAATTAAGACAATTTTGAAAAGGTTCTTGCGTATAATAATATTAACCAAAGAAATTGAAAGTATTTTTAAAACTTCTGAGTTTTTTGATCAATAACTTAATTTTATTTACCAAAACAAAATTAGGCTGCTTTTTATTTAAATGCAAATGTCTACAATAAAACCTACATATTGATGTTCAGCAGAACTTTCTTGTGTTTTTGCTGCCATATTTATAACGAATTGTTAAGGCATCGTTACAATACACAAAATTATTAACGATACACATTAAAGTAACAGAATAGTTACAGATAGTCATAGTTATTTCAGTTAATAGTAATCATAGTCATAAATACACATAAGTTAAAGATTAAGGCTTGCACGGGCATTATTACTACAAAAAATCATTAGCCAGAAAATCAGCGGCAAATATGCTAACATGGAGCTGCACACTGCATAAAAACACATGCACACATTTGTACACATACATGTACACACACGCACACAGACAAGCGCGCACGCACGTACGCACGCACACACACATACACCTGAACACACACCTAAACACACACCTGAACACCCACCTAAACACACACCTATACAACTCACTGCATGCGCTACTGCACACACTACTGCACACACTACTGCGCACACTACTGCACACACTACTGTACACACTACTTCACACACTGCTCCACACACACACAGCTGCAGAAGCACGCACACACGCGCCCACACAAGCGCCTGCATCGTCACCTGCGCATGCATATGCGCAAGCATCTGCACATCTCTCTGCACACACCCCTGCACACACACACGCGCACGCACACACACACACACACACAGCCGCACACACGCACACACATCTGCACATATGTACATTCACGCCAAGGAAACCCCTACCCATCCATGCAGTCTATGTGCACATTTGCAGATGTACACAGAAATTTACACCCATATTTGCACATTCACACACATGCACACAAATGTACATACGCATAAATGCCCCGGTTCATTTGTGTAGGCAGTTGTACATACAAAAAAATGTACATAAGAGGTTCAATAACACACGCACCCAGACACATACACATACGCTCACAGATGCAAGTGTGCAAATTTGTGCTCAAAAGTACTCACACTTTCACACATATATGCGTGCACAGTTACATGCTTGCAAATAGCACCAACACATAAACATATGCACACGCTTTGATTTATTTTCTGACCCATGTGTTCGGGTTATGGAAAGAGATTTGCACACTCTCTCAATAACATCCACACATAAACCATAAATAGAATATATACTATATATAAAAAAAATTGTTTCCTCACCCCGGATACCCCGTATGAGTGGTAAATTCTGCTCTAACTCGGGTCTCCTACCAGAGACCTGGGAGTTTGAGCACTCGCCTCAAGATCTTAGCTGTTCCCAATAGCGCACTTTTCTGCAACTCACCTGAGTTGATTGTTGTTGGTATTTGGGCAAGCCACATTTTATGCGCTGGTGTTATTGCGCCCAGTGCCCCAATGACTACTGGGATTACAGTTGTTCTTACATTCCAGCATTTTTCAACTTCTTCTCCAAGAGGGAGATATTTCTCTACCTTTTCTTTTTCTTTGCTGGCTATATTGTAGTCATTGGGTACTGCTATATCTATTATAGTAGCCCTCTTGTTCTCCTTGTCAACCACCACTATATCTGGTTGGTTTGCTAGGACATGCTTGTCAGTTTGGATGTAGAAGTCTCAGAGGATCTTAGCGCGGTCATTTTCATTCACCTTACCAGGAGCTTCCCACCAGTGTTGTGGTTTATTAAGGCCATACTCGTCACATAGACTTCTATACACAATACCTGCGACATGATTATGCCGCTCAGTGTATGCGTTCCCTGCTAGCTGCCTGCATCCACTGATGATGTGTTGGATAGTCTCAGGTGCATCTTTGCACAGTCTGCATCTAGGATCGTCTCTAGTGTGATAGATTTTCGTTTGGAGTTGCCTTGTTGGGAGCACTTGCTCCCGGGCTGCCATGATTAGCGACTCTGTATTGGCCGTTAGGTTTCCTTTGTTCAGCCACATATATGTCTGGTGAAAATCGCCAACCTTAGATATTTGTTGGTGGTAAGCACCATGAAGAGGTTTCGCGTGCCAGTCAATTTCTTCATCATCAGGGCGTAGGTCCGTTGTAAGAGCAGCCGATTAAAATTCAGCTAGCAACTTATCTGAAATGGCCATGGAGGCTGCGTATGCTTTGATGCTTTGCTCCTCCTCTTTCACCGTCTGCTGTACACTTTTGCGTCCCCTACCGCCATCTTTCCTATCAAGATACGATCTAGTAGTATCAGATTTTGGGTGGAGTGCTCCATGCATGGTCAGCAGTTTACGAGTTGCTATATCTGTTTCTTTGATGGCTTCCTCAGTCCACTTTATTATGCCTGCTGGATATCTTATTACTGGCAGTGCGTAGGTATTTATTGCTGTGACTTGGTTCTTGGCATTGAGCTGGCTCCGTAAGACCTGCCAAAGGCGTTTCTTGTATTTGGTAATGGCTTTGTGACGTACTTCGGCTTCGTGGTTGATGTTGCTTTGCATAATCCCCAAGTACTTGTACCCTTCTTCTATATCTTTGATGGTACCATTTGGCATTCTTAGGCCATCTGTGAGCCTAGAGTGGCCTTTCTTAAGAATTAGCCTTTCACATTTCTCAATACCGAAGGTCATTCCGATGTCCTTGCTGTATACCTGAGTGAGGTGTATTAGCGAATCAATGTCCCTTTCTTTGTTAGCGTACAGCTTGATGTCATCCATGTAGAAGAGGTGGTTTATCTTAGTGCCACTCTTAAACTGGTACCCATATTGAGTCTCATCCAGCATATTGCTTAGAGGGTTTAGGCAAATGCAGAAGAGCAGCGGTGATAAGGGGTCACCTTGATAGATGCCTCGCTTAATTTGTACACTCACCAGCTTTTTGCCATTAGCCTCCAGTTCCGTCTTCCATTTGGTCATTGACATCTTGATGAATGCCACAAGAGCAGGGTGAACATTGTACATACTGAGGCACTCAAGTATCCAACTATGGGGAATTGAGTCATAGGCCTTTTTGTAGTCAATCCAAGCCATGGCAAGATTGGTTTGCCTTCTTCTGCTGTCTTAACAGACCGTCCGATCCACTAGTAACTGATGTTTAGCTCCTCGGGTGTTGCGCCCAATTCCTTTCTGAGCACTGGTCATATAGTGACCCATGTGCTCTTCCAGTTTGTCTGCAACTATTCCTGATAGCAGTTTCCAAGTGGTGGGCAAGCACGTTATTGGTCGATAGTTTTTGGGAATCGGCCCCTTCTTTGGATCTTTTATCAGAAGTACAGTTCGTCCTTTGGTCAGCCATTCTGGATGGTCACCTTGTTCTATTAGGCATTCCATCTGCTTAGCCATTCTAGTGTGAAGTGATGTCAATTTCTTTAACCAGAAGGCTTGAATCATGTCATGGCCAAGTGCTGCCCAGTTCTTCATACGCTGCACTCTGCACTTGATGTCCTCTTTGCTGATGGTGAGTCCTTGCTGAGCCACAGTGTGTTGATGGTTCTCTTTAAGCCTCTTCAACCAATTTGCAGTGGTGTTATGAGTAGTGTCTTTCTCCCAGATGTCTTTCCAGAACTTTGAAGTGCTAGATCGGGGAGGCTCAGACATTGGCCTCTGCAGTTCACCTTTTAACTGGAAATATACTCTAGATGGGTTATTGATGAACAGTTTGTTCATTCTCTTGTTATCCGGCTCTTTGGTGTACCGCTTCAGTCGTGCCGAGAGTGCTACTAGCTGCTGTTTGGCAGATTCTAGAGCTTCTATTGTGGATTCCCTGTTTGGACGCTCCAAACTGTGGTTAGATCTCTCACTGAGCCTACTAACTTTCTTGCGCAAGTCCTTGATCTTATTTATATATAAATAAGATCAAGGACTTGATATATATATATTGATATAAATATATATATATATATATATATATAAATATATATATATATATATATATATATATATATATATATATATATATATATATATATATATATATATATATATATATATATATATATATATAGTATATATTCTATGTATGGTTTATGTGTGGATGTTATTGAGAGAGTGTGCAAATCTCTTTTCATAACCCATATATATATATATATATATATATATATATAAATATATATATATATATATATATATATACGATTTGTGAGGTCACAGGGAGTGAAGATAAATATAAAGCAAAGGAAAAGTGAGACCTATTGACATATAAAAGTGTGGCACCATTGGTAGCTAAGGCAATTTTTTATAGCTCAAAGATGGTGTGTTTTCTGGCTATTTGGCTTCCAAGACCGGACATTAGCATTAAAACAGAATGAGAGCAACACAGATGTTTTCATGATGGAATTGCAAAACCATTTGGTAGTGTGGCACTCTGCAATCACTGATTAAAATCTTTATTATACTTTAGCTACATGTATCTCTATTGCTGATAAGAGGATCTGTGCTTTTCAGGAGACAAGCAGCAGTAGACTGAAAGGGATTTATACTCTTATTAAACAGTTGCCGTGCTTATATTTTTATTGCTGTTATCTGAACAGTTTTATCCTGAAACAATAAAATGTGTCTATAAAAACCTTTTACATATTTTGTTTACTACATATCTACCCTATCTTAAACACATATTTCAGCGATCTCTTAGAGACAAAAACTTAAATGGAGGCATGTGCCAGAGTTACAAACCTAAAATATGGATTAATAAGTTTTACCTCTATGCTCTCTCTTTCCTTCGTTATGAGAGACTTGAACTACTATGTGTAATAATTTGTTCACAGTGCTTTGTTTTGAAGTAGAAAGGCAATAATATACAGTTGGAGGCTAAAATTTAATTAAAATGTATGTAAACTTACTTGGAGAATAAGATCAAAGTTTACGACTGACATGTCAAAACTCTTTTAGATTTGTTTGTAAGCATCATAGATTTCTGGAGCTTTAAAGATGCAACACGACTCTCACCTTTTCGTGTGTCTGTGTCATTGCGGGTTTTGGGTATACTTGAATGTGTTTTGGTTGATTAAGTAACCATATGCACAGCATTCATAACAAACAAAGGTTGCAATCTAAAATTATGCGTAACTTAGTATTATATAAACTTTAGCAGCCATCTGATAAATAGTCTTTAGTCCATTTCAACAACTTAATGTAAGAAAGTTCGAAAAAATATGAACAATACATACAGGAGAGAACAAATTCAAAAAACTAACATGTATATATTTCTAGAATACTTGGCAAGCGGAACATACAGCAGAGATTTTTATAAGATCTTATTGGCTGATCAGTCATAAGCTACTTTTACACCTGTTAGTCTGACTGAAGTAGCCTTAGAAAAATGTTTGTATGATCTATTGGGTTATTTCTTCAACCAAAGAATTATGAGCGAACTCAAGTGAGGACCATCATAGTTCATGATCATATCATCAACATCAGAATAGGAACCAGTTTATAACAATATTTGCTCTAAATAGTCTTTTCTATTACAATTATATTATAATACTGTTCATAGCTAGTCAACCTTTCAGCAGAGGGAGGGTTTAAAGCTATGCTCTCAGTTAATCTCAAAATAGACTGTCTCTCTTTCGGTCCAAAGTATTTACATGTAGTTTCTGCATAGCAATACAATATTGCTCATTATCATCAGATAGTCAAACTGGTTTCTGTATTCACATGATCTTCTAGTAAATAAACACATTTGATTTGATTTGATTTGATTTTTATTGCGTAATAATAACATGACAATATGAGTAAAAAAAATACACAGAGTAGCAATAGGACATGCCAGATAGCCAGAGGCTAGAGTCAAGGCAGCCCCAGCAAGCAGTTGGAAAAGAAACAGAATCAGCGATAAGCGCACACTCCGGAGCACCAGGGTCAGGAAGGACAGTCCCAGGACGCCCACAGGCGCTCCACCAACTTCGCCTTCAGCTGACCCGGAGCAGAGCCCGCACAATCACTCAAAAATTTATTATATAATTTCATTGCACTAAAAAATATCGATCTCTGTCCCTTAGAAGACAAACACTTTTTCAACTTTAATTGATTTTTACTTTTTAAACGGGTATCTTGACAATGATTTATCATAAAATCTTGCAACTCTTTCATGGGGAAAGAATTTGTTAAAAACATTAGCAGGCGATACTGGAATAAAATTTCAATTGGCATTATTTTTAAAATTTTAAAATTTTTGGAAACTGTTTGATTTGGTTTAAAATTGAGTATTATTCTGATTGCCTTTTTTTGCATGATTAAAAGTTTGTTTAAATCAGTTTTGTTGCCGTGGCCCCAAAACTCGATTCCATAAATTAAAAGAGAATAGAAAAAACTGTAGTACAAATTGATCATGGTTGATTTGTCTAGGTAGGGGCGAATGAAACGAAATATTAGTAATATGTAATTAAGTTTTTTGATGAGACTTTGGATGTGTTTTTTAAAAGTCAAGTTGTTGTCTAACGTGATACCTAAAAATTGAGTCGAATCTTTGATTTGTAGTTGAGAATTGTTTAAAGAAAGGCTTAGATTATAATTTTGAGTGTTTTTAGACGGATTTTTGAAAACTACTTGAAATGTTTTACTGTTGTTTAAAATGAGTCTGTTTGATAGGCACCATTTATTATTAATATTTAATTCCTCTTGGAGTTTAGAATTATCTGTTGAAAATATATTGGTGTCATCTGCGAATAAAATACAATCCAAAGCAGGTGCAGCATTTACTAAGTCATTTATAAAAATTAAAAATAAGAGGGGTCCTAAAATTGATCCTTGTGGGACACCAATCGTAATTGCCCTCATTTGCGAACAATCAGTATCTGTTTTGGTAAATTGAAATCTATTTTGGAGATAACTTTGAATAAGAGTGGAAGACTTTACACTAAAATTGTAGTAAAAAAGTTTGTCAATTAAAATTTTGTGATTAATCGTATCGAATGCCTTTGAAAAATCCAAAAATACGCCCTGAGTTATATTACTTTGATCTAAATTAGTATATAAAAATTCTATTAGACTGTTTATTGCTGTAGTGGTGCTTTTACCTTTTCTAAAACCAAATTGTTTAGGCGACAAGATGTTATTGGTTTCTAAAAAATCCCGTATTTGCAAAGACAAACATTTCTCTAAAATTTTTGATAAAGCAGGAAGAATGGAAATGGGCCGGTAATTAGATGGATCTGATCTATTTCCTTTTTTGAATAATGGAGTCACGCGAGCTATTTTTAAACAATTTGGGAAATTAGATTGTTGTATAACAAGATTTATAAGATGTGTTAAAACTGGAATTAGGACTAGTTTATTTTCTTTTATTGCACGGAGAGAAATCCTATCATAGCCGGTTGCTTTAGGAAGACTGAAAGAATCAATTATTTGCAGTGTTTGGTAGGGGTCAATTATCTGGAAGCTAAAATCAATATCATTTACACAGTTGTCCATAAATTTAGAAAAGTGAATATCGGAAAGTGGCAACTCATTGGCCAGTTTATTACCAACATTTACGAAATGATCATTTAAGGTCTCAGCTATATCTTGCGAGTCTGTTAGGAGTAACATTCATAGTGTTACTAGATCTGACCATTATGTGATTGCTTAGCATCAAGTTCTCTATAAATCCTCTTTTCTAAAACAAAGGTTGTAATTCACTGGAGACAAAGTGGGAAGCATTGTAAATCAGGAGAGTTTGTGACAGAGTACCCAATTATATCAAGTGTAATCAAAGTAAAAGCAAAACACTACAAAATAGGTTTTTGTGTACTTCTTTATTTGTTTATACGTTAGAACGTTAGACAAAATTGATTGTTGCAATATTATGATGATACCATTCAATTTATCACACAATGCTAAAAATCAAGTATTAATTATCACAAAAACAGCAAATATAAATTTTGAACATTTGGTGGCCTTGTGCTTGCGTTGTTCAAAGCTGTATTGATCTTTCTTCCTTTTAGCTTGTAAATTTGCTCAAAACTGTAAACGGAATTATATACTCTAATTTAGTTTTATGTTTGTTAACCACCAAAACAGCAAAGCAGAAAATCGCATTGAGTAGCAATTAGAAAAATGTTTTTCTTACTTGTCTATGAAACTAATTATTTAAACTTTTATGAGAGAAAAGTAGTTTAGGATCGTATCGCCAAGTAAATTCTTTTCTCAGGCAAACAAACAGAGTTTTTATCCTTAAACAGTATATACCAGCAACCAAATGCCCAATTATTATGAAACTGCAAATTTAAATTTTAGAACAATCAGGGACCTTGAACTTCCTGTCAATCATCTCTGTATTAAGCTTTTATAATGTTGGAACAATTAATGTAGAAAAATTTTTATGCGAAGCTTTTGTAACATTTACAAAGTTTGATGAAGACACTATAAAAAAACATTAATTTTGAACTATTTCTACAGTAGACCTATGATATAATATCTGAAAAAATCAATTGACTTAGTCTACTTAATAGATGTGCTACATATTGTAAAAAAACTTAATAAGAATAAAGAGATTATTAAAAAACTCACACATAAAAGAACAAATAGTACGTAAACTTTCTCTAGTCAATTAGTAACAATTCGTTGAAATCAAGGGCTGTTGTTAGGATAAATAAATTAGAGAGTTCTAGTGCATAGAATGTTAATATAAAAAACTAAACATAACCATGGCATTCAACTGCCTACCTAAAAAGAATCAGCAGAGATGAGACCAGGAAAAGCTCAAAAGATTTAATGTGTATTTTTACTATTAATCTAATAAATTGCAATGAACTAGTTTCTATCCTATTAGATCCATGTTTAGATGTCTAATTTTCATGAGTTTGTCTTACATTTATGGCTGTAGTATGTCTAGCAAATAAGGGTCTAGTAAATAAAAGACAAGAAACTTCAAAGAAAAAAGTTGTCTTACCTTTTTAAATATAACTTTGCAACTCTGTGTATATCAACATGTTTTAGAAAAGATGATCAACTCTGCATCAGTCTAGTACCGGAACAGAAGGCTACAGTATTCACGGCTATTTATAGACAGGTGAAAAACAGTTCTGATATAGTAGACTCTCTTACAATGTAAAATATTTGTTCCAGAGACATTTGCGTAATAGGGATTTAATGTCAAAGTAACATTGAAATGCAAATAATTTGCCGAATCTGTTCCTAGATCTTTCCAAACCCACCCCTTTGGGCATACAAAACGAAAAAATTTGACTACATTTTTTCAATTTGCAGTCTGTATCGTAATTGCAGCAATATTAGTTGGCATAAAAACCTTTTTCCTTTTTATGATCAATCTCAACAGTTTTATAGACCATGATTGATGTAATTTTTGCAATAATTTAATGGAGAGTGTACATCTTCGACATTTGTTAATAACGATTTGCTTTTTTTTCTAGCAGCAAAGTCTGTTATGCAAAGTAAAAGTTATAAGAAATATTTTAGATGTCTACAGTAAAAAAAACAACAAATATTTTTTACTAGAAAAAAGAGGTAACACCTGTCCGTCGTCTATCGGTACCCAAAAGTCAAGGTAAAGTTAGAAGTTAATTTTTGTTGATTCTCCACTCGTAATAATCAGCTTGGTAGATTGATAATGCAACTCCCACACCAATCAATCGCCTTTGGTTTTATGAACAATTACACAGCTATTCAATTCCTTGTTTTGTCAAAACATCTGACCATCTAGCAGGCCAAAATAGAATGTCGCAAATGTTATATATAATAGTTGTAACACTATTAATATGTATGTCTTTTTTTCAAGTTTGGCAAGATAATGAACATTCACATCAAATTTGGAGTTTGCCCAACTTTACACTTTGCATTATATAGAATTTTATATTTAGTACTAAACAAAACCTTGACATTAATCTTTAAGTTATCTGAAATTTATGTTATAGGAGGTATGCGTTATAGGAGGTATACGTTATAGGAGCATATGTTGTATTAAAAAAAGCAAAAAATAGAAACATTAAAGAGAAGTAATATCAGTCACTTTTTTATGGAAAAGAAGCAGGGAAGTACTGGACTAAACCTAGCAAATTCGGTGAGTAGGTAGAAAAATCAGTTAAAACTAGCACCTTGAGGTTGCATGAAAAAAGCTAATGAATATAAAAAAGCCGTTATGGCTGTAGATTGTGAGTCAATGAGTCACCACAGTGTTAGGCACCTACAACTCATATGATACACTCAGAGCGGAGTTTAGAAGTCTCTGAAGACTACGTTGAAATTTTGCAGTAGTGCATGACCAGCGCATTAACAGAACAGAAAAAATTCCAAGGGATCTGGAGAGATAAAATCACCAGAAAAGGGACAAGATAAAATAAATGATAAGATGAATGAGAACCTGAACCAAGCTGATAAAAAGAGTGTACTAAGCTAATTCTTGTCTAAAAGACCCGCTCATGAAACACTTGTAAAAGAGCATTGAATATACCTCTATCAGTCACTCTATTTCATACAGTCAGGTTCAATATTTTTATAGAAGGAGGTAAAAAGAAAGGAGGGCAAATCTTCAAATATTATGTTTTTAAAAACAAATGACAGCTTAAAAGCCATAGCTCAAATTTATTAGCTCAGCAACCAAAGCACTTAAACGACTTTTTATTAAAAGAAAATCACTCATGAGTTTTAATATCAGTCAACAAAAATTGTGGGAAGCAAAGACTTGCTAAAGCATGACATGACTAACATGACATGACATGTCATGACATGACACTAACATGACATGACAAACTAACACTCACTATAAGTGGGTGTTAGTTTTGTTTTGTAATGAAACTTTGAACCTTAATTTTTACAGAGTTCTTATATCTGACAAATATGTTTTCATTTTAAGGCCAACGGTTTTTAAAGTGTGAGTTTTAGTAAACACAAAGAAAATTATGAAAACTAGTTAATAAACTTCCATTTTTGTGTCTTCAGCTGAGAAAATGGTTCTTTTGCTACACTTCATGTTTTTATTCTATATTCACATTATGTTTAAACTTTCGATATTAATTTTAAAAATTTGCCATACTTTACTAGTTGATGCTTTTAATATTGAGTATCGTTTTTGTAAGAGAACGAGCATTATGTTCAAACGTTTTTTTATAACTGTAGCAATCTCATCATCCTTGTGTATCCACGCTTTTATCAGCATAGCTACATCAAAAATCATTTATCCAGACAATTACTAAATGTGTTATTGAATAGACTCTACCAAGTGTATCAGATAAGATTCATTCTATCTGATACATTTGTTTATCAGTACTATTTTTAGTACGGACTAAATACAAAGTACAAAGAGTTAATTTAGACATAAGCTACACAGTAATATAAACGCTAGCAGATCATGAAGTATATTTGTGAACCAATCACTCTAACCAAATTTTTGTATTTAAAAATTAATATTGCAAACTTAAAGGTTACACGACACAGTTCAAACAGTTGAGGTACTTTATTCTTGATAAAAAAAATTTGACTTTGATATAAATTCTTGTTTGGTGTACTTGAACGAGGGTTACATTGTAAATTCATTTCTATATATAAAAAGAAACTGGTATAAAGTTCGATTCAAAAACTTAAAAACTGAGCTATCAAACTCTGTCACTAGACGTTTAGGCTCCTGAAAGTTTAGATACAAAATTTTTGAGAGAGGAAACTAACGGGTAAGAAAAGATCAATATAAAATTGTTATAAGAATTAGCGCTCAAAAAGAATTAGCAGAATTCTGCTAATTCTTCAAAAGAATTAACGCTCAAAATCTATGAGTTGCTGAGGCTAAAAAAACCAATCCAAACCAACCTGTAAGAAAACGAGAAGAAAAACAATTCCCAATTGTTTACTAAATATATATATTGGAAAAATGCTCAAAAGTTTGTCATTTGTGGGGAAGAAAGATTTTGGAACAATAATAGGAGTTTTCTCACACCTAATAAAAAATAATAATACCATCTTATTATTGAGATAACCATATCACAAACACTTTTTTGCAGTGGATCAACAGGATATTCTTATGAGGTCATCAATATGAAACACCATTGCTTCACGTTGTAGGTAATGTAGCTTATCAGGAGGAAAATCAAGATATCAGAACTTTCTGTGGCATACTTTGTCTTCTGTTGCATTATACAGAACTTTAATAACTAGAACATCACATTGAAAATTCAATAGAAAATTAAATAACATCACAACTTTAATTGAAATATAGTTTTTATAAATAATAATAATAATGACTTTTCATGGCACGTTAATAATTATTAAGTGTACAAATTAAAAAAAGCCTGATAAATCAGCTGCTTCAAATTATCTCAGAAGTTTTAAATATTTAAAAATATGAAAGCTTGCAGAAAGTTTTAAATCATACAAATTTTAAGTAGAAAGAGTACATAGAATGAAAATCATGAAATTGTTTTATTTATTGTGCATAGATACTATGAAAAAACATATTTATTTTTAAAACGCTTTCGCAAACATTCTATACAAATCAAAAGGGCAATAAAAGTGCACTGGTGAGAAATCATGAAATGTAAAAATCAGTGTTGTGAGTGATTTTGTTGAGAGAGCACAACTACTAGCACAACTCTGTTGCTTACCGGTCATTCAGCTCTGACTATTGCTCTATCCAGATGTGAGTATTGTAAAAATTCAACCATATTTAAGTCTAATACTTTAATGTTTTTTGATTCAAAATTCAGTTGCTTAGTTTTTTTTATGAATTGAGTTGTTAAAAAAATAAAGTCAAAAAGCACTTGACAAGGGAAGATAAATCTTACAGCCTAACTGATTCTTTTGGAACTTACAGAGTTTACTGATATTTTACACCATAATGGCTTCATCAAGAAACTCTCCATCCTCGTGTAGAAATCAACATTGTACTAGATTCAACCAAATATTTGTGTACTAAACGTAAGTGAAGATGTTAAATACCTCCTACTTGTAGTTTGAGAGTAGCGGTGTTTTTTTATCGTGTGTTTAAGCAGAGCACTATGAAAGTTAAGAAAAACTTTGAAAAGGAAAATGAGCACAGGGATTTTATATTTCATATAAAATTTTTGTTTGTTAAAAGGAAATATAAATACTTGCAAAAGAGGACAGTTCAATTCAAAAACTTTATTTGTTTGGAGAATTGGTGTAACTTTAGCTGATGCACTCAAGACTAAGACTTAGTAATTACTAAGTTAATCAAATACTCTGTTTAATGTTGGATATTTGTTAATGGATAGTCAAGTATGGTATCTGAAATATTTTGCTTTTGCACTTTCATGTATAAATTTTAATGAATATTTAGCAAAATATTATTGATATGCCTTTAATTGAAAAGGATATAATGTTTATGAATCACCGAATGGTACGTATATGGTGAGTTTACCTCAACAATGAAAATGATATTGTATTTGGCCAATCGGAATGAGTGTGAGGAATTTCTCATTTTTTATGTTGGTATTCTTTCTTTCCCACAAATGATTAATTGTGGTGGTTTTTCTCGCAAAAACAGCCAAGAAATGTCGGCTTAAGATTATAGGCATGAATTAGCCAAAGTTATTTTCTCAACTGGTACACTTACGAAGCTGAGTTTAAAACTTGTGTAAAAATAAAATATCCATGTAGCATATCTACATATGTTTAAAGTGCTGGATTAAGCATTAAACATAAAAATAAGTGGTAATCAGTAGTAGTGTCATCAAGTTGACAACATTTCAGAGCACACAATTATAAATTATTACTGATAGTTTTTAACACCAGCTGATAGCGTAAATAAAATATTACTGCATTCAAAGCTGGTGAACGGGTTCAAAAATTATTTAAACAAAAATACGGTGTTACATGTAATTCTTTCGGATTACAACTGGGTTTTCATTATATTTAAATAATACTAAGTTTACAGTCAATTTTTTTCTAATATCAACTTAGATATATTATTCCAACAAATGATCTTTCCAAATCTCTGCGTCTTCTTACTCTGCCTATGCTAAATATTTATTTTACTTCAATTCAATGTTTCAAGATTTTTCATGGTTTGTGTCCTCGTTTTTTACATGACAATTACAGGTTCTTAACTCATTTCAACTTACGTGATATGAACAAATTGCATACAATCACTAACAATCATTTTGAAAATGTCATTGCCAGCTGCTTTAACAATCTTCCACCAAATATCCGTTTTCTTAGCAGAGAAAGGCATTTTAAACACTATTTGTCAGACTATTTATTCAATTTTAATGGCTAACCGTTGCTTTTTTCCCTTTTTTTTGTTTTACTATTGTTGTATGGCCTAATTTGAAAAACATTTCTATTTGTCAAATGAAACTATTGCCAATAAAGTACTATATATATATATAGATGGTGCTTTTGAAAAATTTTAAACATTATGACCCAGCGATGAAGTTAAAATTGGTTAATAAGGTTAAATTTTACAAAGATTTTCAGAACATTTACATATTTGATAATTTATAATTTCAAACAAATCATTACTGGGGATGTACGTCGAGGCAAAGAGTTTGCTGTTTTATTTCAATTTAAGTATGCAACAACTCTAACCATTACACATTCAAAATATGTATAGGAAAAATATAAAAAAAAGATATTAGAAGGTTATAATAAAGAAACTTTTAAGGCAACATCATCAATTTTATAGCATCTTTCAATTTTCTTTCAAGCATTTATGAAAGTTTCAAAACTTACATAAAATAAACTAACCTAATAATTAATATTAAAAGTAGTTTATTTTGCAAAATATTTGTTTATTAAAATGTTTTTTTTTCTACAAGAAAGACTTATGAAAAGAAAACATCCAAATTTTAGGAAGCTTCTGGATACACTTAGAAGGAAAATAAAGGGTTTAGTAAACTTGGTACCTGCACGTGACTGAACTGCTCATTTTTTGTACATGTCATGATTTTAGTGTCAAAGTTTAAATCATTTTAAAATGCTTAAAAGTCTTGTGAGAAAAGGTACCAGATAGCAGCAGCACTAAAGTTGATTGCTAAATAAATCAACAAAGATGAATAAAGTTACAGAGAAAACACGGTACAGAAGGCTCATAGTGATACAACAGTCCGTACATTTATAGTTAGTTGTAGCAGAATACAAGTCGTGCTAGCTATTACTCAAGTCATTAACCAGTGACTAAAAATGTCTCTCGTAAATGAGTCTGAGCTGAGTCATTAACAGCTGTCAGTGACTGTCTACAATTAGTAACTGTATGAACCAAATTATAGGCTTTGTAGGGAGTTTAATCATAGAGCTTATCAATGTACGCAGTAATCTTTGTTTTTGCAAAATACTGAAAAAATTTTCAGGTTTCTCAAGGTTTCATAAATTTTAGTGTTGAAATTACCTACAGCTTAAAAGGAGCAAAATTTCATTTGGGTAACTACAATAGTACTAAGTAGCACTAGGTTAGCTTGTAAAAACTTAAGCATTACTATCTAAGGCTGTATTCACTTTAATAAACATTGATTAACTTTACTGTTGTTCTAAATTTAAAACATTTCAATTGTATTATTGTAAGTTATGTTACCTAGTAACAAATCACCATATAAAAGTTCTAGCTCAGCCGGATGTTCTCTTTATACAGTACAGAATTTTTTTATGGCAAGTCTACCTCAAGAATATCTATAGCTTTGTAGTTGCTCCATTCCATCAGAGTAGGAGTGTTTTTCGTAGGAGTTATCCTTTGTCACAAACATTAGGTGGCTGTGGTTGTTTCTTGCAACAAGGTTATACAAAACCAGTTGAAAAAGGTTAAAACTATATTCAACTACAGAACTCTTTGTCGCCCTTTCTCCAACAACATGTTTAGGATTCAAATGCTTTTCTATTTGCTCATTTATCCTTTCTGAAACCTTTCATGAAAAATTCAGTTAAACTTTTAGCCTAATTCTTTTAAATTAAATATAAACTGCCCTGCCAGTATTATTGATTTAGACACTGTGTGAAAGTGTAAAATATTAGATAAGACTATAAAATAGTAAAAAGTGAGGACTTGTATGCTGACAAAACAATGCACAGTAAAAAATTGATACCAGTAATTATGTAATCTGCTTAAAAATTACTACTTTAAGTTGTTAAAAAGAAAAACCGTTTTCATTTTCATTAACCACTTTTTTTAAATAAACTACTATTTTATTATTAGATTTACTAAACAAGTAAAAAATTCAACGATAGTTTTGTTGTGAAGCAAAGATATTTAGTTTACCTATTGAGTAATCTAATTTCATGAACCTGGGTTGCTCGCATTGTTTTTTTTGTGTTCTCTTTATTTTAAAGAATACATTTAGACTTAAATAAATACTAAAAACTTGAAAGAAGTATAAAGAAATTGCACCAAGTTTAATCAGCTTGTTTAATATTTTTCTTTGACTGTAAGCAGGTCACATGAAGATTATGTGACCTGCTTACTATAACTCGAACTGTCTATCAATTGTATTTTATTTCAAGTGCTATTAAATAGTACAATTTGTACTTCAGTTTCAACTAAACTTTTGTAGGGAATTTTTACATACTGTACATTAGTAGGCCTATATTTGAAAAGGATGTTGATGGTTTTGCTTTAGGGTTTTTATTCCAATACAATAAATTAGCAGCCTTAAATGGCATGTTGCTTAAATTTACCTCTGAACTAAATAAAGTCAATCGTTGAAATTTTTTAAGTTACAACCATTCTGCTTGTCTTCATCGGTTTCAACTTGAGCTTATGACACTACTCTTACCTCAATACAAACTCTGGCCGACTTGAAGTTTTTGAATGAGTACACTCATGAGGAAAAAATTTAAGTTTATTATGTTTAATTTCAAAATATGTTAAAGTTGAATTATGTTTCATTTCAGCAAATTTAACTTGAGCTTATGACACTATTATTAACTCAACAAAAACTCTAGCATGCTTGAAGTTTTTGAATGAGTAGACTCATGAGAAAGGAAATTTAAGCAAACACGTCCAGTGAAAACCTTTTTTGACAAGGGAATGCTTACAAAAAGAATTGATAACTTGAAAAATTCCCTAGTCGGTTTTTAATCAGACATCATGTTCTATAACAATGTTGACAGGAAACTAAAGAGTTTACTGTCTGAATAATTAGCTGTAGAACTAGATAAATGTTCAACCATCTGGTAAGAACTGGTCCTTCAATTAGGTTCTTAATAAATGCTATGAAAATGTACAAATTGTACAAAACTATTGCTATATGTGAAAGATATTGTCGTTTTTTTCACCAATGATAGTGGTTTCTGTCTCTCTCTCTCTAATAGTAATCTTCCTGTTTCTGAAGTTTCTACTCAGTTAATTTAGGTTAGTTTTGTAAATATAGATCACAAATTTACCAATATACATTCAGTGTAACTATTTGTCTCTTTCAAACTATAGTTTATTGTCAGCAAGTGCTCAATGTAGCATATATTACCAGTGTAATAATATGGATGATTAATTTTCCATTTTATTATTGCTTATATTACTTAAACATGAAGAGTATATCGTTAGTTGCACCTAGTTAAACTATCAGATTTATTTCGATTTGTTATTATGTCTGTTTGTATTACCAAATAAAAATGCTCATTTAACAAAACATCTTATTATAAGATTATGAGCCTAAAAGGTTGTAAGAGGTGTAAAAGTACAGAAGATGCTTGTGAAAAGCTAATATTGTAATCTAATTAACACTCTTTAGCTGTAATTGGTTGTCAGGATTTTGCTATGAACACCAAACAAAACTGCAACATATTCAATATTTTTCATCATTTGGTGCTGGGACATTTTTCTTACACATTTAGCAACAATCAGTATAACTTTTATATCATAAAAATTATTAAGCGCTAATTATTATTAAACGTAAATTATGTAAATACTAAGGCATTTACATCATAATTAATGATAAATTAATAGCAAACTACTATGGCTCTTCCCATAGCAAATTGCAAATTAATATGGCTCTAATGCAGGGGAATATCCTGTTTATAGATCACTGAGTGGTACGGTGGTAAGTTTACCTCAACAATAAAGATACATGTAGTCTTGCATCTAGCCAATCATATTAAGTGTGAAGGAGTTCTTATTTTTTATGCTAGAACTCTTTTTTTGCTGAAACTGATAAACTGGTGCAGTTCCTTATTGCAAAAACAACAGAAAAACATTGGCTAAAGTCTATAGGCACTCTTAGCCTGTATTTTTCATTGATAATATATTTATATTTTCGTGCTTATAATTTTTTAATTTCCTCAGTTATCATTTCTGGCAAGATTTGTATGTTCTTTAAGCTTGATTAAATACGAGAAGCTAGAAACAATTCCACTCATCTACTTATACACATAACTAAGTGCTTGTTTCTGCTGCACTTTTACTACTAGTTTGTTTTATTAATTCCAAATAGGTAATGTAATGTATCATAAGACTTTAAAAAGCTTTTTGCTGACACAGCGAATTCTTAACTATTACTTACATGAGACTTTTCCACTAATTTTTCATTATTTTATGTTTAACTATTTGAATCTATTTAATTGGAAGCTGATAGCTTTTCAGTTTTTAAACTTTTAGGAGTTTTAAATTTTAGCTTCTAATTATATTAAATTCTAATTTTTAAAACTAGAATCTAAAACTTACATGAACAAGTACTCTCAATTACATGGTTACGTGTGAGTTGAAATTGGCAGTAGTTTTATCATTTGGTTAAATTTTCATTTAGTTGTAATTTATAAATAACCTAATAATAAAATTTGTAAGAAATTTTATTCATAACGAATAAACGTGCATAATTGAGGTTTTATATGGGACTTGCGAGTTAAACATATAAAAATGGGTCTGTGACTTTACATAAGACTAGCTGAACTGCCTTGATAAGTTCTACCTTTTACATACTAACATTAATTCTGTCTTTGTATTAATTTATTATTCTATCTTATCTGCATATCTATGTATCTTTGGTATATGTCTTGGGCTTACTTTCCCTGTTGGTATTTTAAATTTAGTTTACGTTTTCGTACCATTTATTTAACCATTTGAATATTAAGATCTAAAAACTGTGATTGTAGAAAGAAAAACATAAATTCTTGTAGCATGTCAAAGTTTACATTGCAAATTTTACACAAATCATTTAAGTGTAAATTGACAACAAGTGATAATAGACTGTATTTGATGATCATGCAAATAGATGATATAGCAAGGGAAGCTATTTGTAAGCCAATTTTGAAATGATCTTGTATTATGGTCTTTTTACTTCTTTAAATTTATTACAAAACTAAAACTTATAAATACAAAGGCTTTCTGCCAAAAATGTAACCTTTCAAAATATTTAGAGATTACCTACATCAGGTCCCAGCATTGCTGGCCTCTTTTACCAGTTCAACCAAAGACTGCTAATTTCAACTTTTTAATAAGGAACTAATTGAAAAAAGTTTGAACATAATGGAAGATTTTTCAACTGGAAAATTAAAACAACAGGTAATACACAATTTAGTACCAAAAAGGAATATGTACGACAAATGTTAAAAGTAAATCTTTCTTTTATTGCACAATAAACAGCGTGAGGTAGTTTCAACCCTCGGGATATTTTTTTAGATATTTTATGTTGTTGTAAAGCTATAGAAAATTGTTTGCGCATCATTATAATGCATCTTAAATGCAAATGTTATTATTTATTATAGATAGTAAATCAGTAAGTGGTACGCGACAACTTGTTTTAGTTTTTTTCACATTTCATGGTTTTTAGTGTTTAATTTAATACAATTAAAAGAAGGATTAATAGGCTTGTAAAAAAGAATAAAAATATCAGATGTTTGCAGAACCAAACTTGCTTTATAAATAAATTAATTAAAGTCTAAAATGTTTACAGTAAACATCGTACAAAAGTTACATACGCATACAACGACTCAAACATTCATAGTCAGTTGTAGTAGAATATAACTATTACTATTTACCAGTGTACATGTAGTACTATTAACTAGTACAACACTACTGACTAGTGTAGGTGAGTAAAGGGAACTATCATGGGATGAACGTTCAAATGCTAGTGATTGTCTGTCACTAATGACTGTATAAAGCTACTTTTTGGAAAGTATTCTAACCATAAACATGATTATCATATACAGGATACACATTTTACAAATACTAGTACAGAATGAAACCCTCAAGTTTTCCAAAACTCATGATTTTTAGTATTCAAACTAAAGCCATTTAAAAGGAATTAATATTCTTTTAAACAAATAGAGAAGTATTATATGTAATTAGCATCGAGTTAGCTTGTAAAAACTTAAACATTTCTATTGAAAGCTGTATTTACAGGGTCAAACATTGATCATATTTACTATTGTTCTAAACACAAACACTCAATTTTGTAAATTAAAACTTTGTTGTAAATTAAACCTATTAGTAACAAATCAACACACATTTTAGCTAAAACTTTGTTTATTTAAGTTTATAAATTACAGAATGTGGTTACGGTAACATTACCTTGACAATAGTTATAGCTTTGTAATTGTCCAATTCTATCAGGATATAAATTGTTTTTTCTAGTAGGAGTTATCCTTCGTCACAAATATTAGATAGCTGCTTATTAATGAAAACTTTTTAAATTTAAAGTAAGTTGGCTAAAAGTGGATTTTTAGTCAACTCACTTTAAACTAAATATAGAATATCCTGTCAGTACAATTGAATGCTTGCCTACTCGACAATGTGATACTATTTTAGTGCACAAGGTAGGACTATCAGAGTAACAATAAATATATTCTTGTATGTTGACTTAAACGTGATAAAAATGCTGCGCATAACTGAGCAAAATAATTATTTTATAAATTATTCACTCTGTTTAAAAATTTACTAGCAAAAATTATAATCATTACTGCTTTAATAAGCCGCTGAAGTTAAAGGTACTGTTGATTTTTCTTCTTGTAACTTTTCAACTATAAATATTATTTTGCCATAACATTCACAGAATGTAAATCAAAAACTCAATACAATACATTTGAGACACAATGAATTTCAAATTAAGTACATTATTAGTTAAGTATAATTAATTATAGTACACGTAATTAAATTAATGCAATGAAATTGTGCTATTAGTACAGTTTTCATTTGTGTTTTTTTTCACAATGAAGGAAAAAACTTGTAAAAGTTTAGATTATTCTTAACTGAATTGATCTTGTTTAATGCTTCCGTCTGAATATAAAAGTCACCTGGTTCGAATTGTAATTATGTGGTTAATTTTTGTACATATTGGTATATATGAATATGACATTCATGTTTTTATTTCTTTGTTTATATTTCAATGGTAAAGTTAAACTTTTACAAGGACACTCAGATTATTTACAGATTTAATAATTTATGATCACAAGTGGTTTCATTATATGTGGTTTCAATTTGGTTACATTATATTTCAACAACACTAACTTTACATGCTTTGTTTTGCTGATATATAGCTTTGATGGCGCTTTTGAAAACTTTCAAGCATTATGAACATGGTGATGAAGTGGGTAATGTTTAAATTTTACAAAGATACTCTGAGTATTTACATATTTGATAATGTATGATTTCAAGCCGATCAATACTGTTGAAGTATGTCAAGGCAGAGAATTTGCTGTATTTTACAATATGGTAGATCTCTAGCGAGCAGTTTCCACAAAGTGATTTTGTATTAGCTATAGGGTAAGAATTGAAGCATGATCCCATGATGAAATACCTGTACTTTAAGTATAAAACTGCTCCACCATTAAACTTTCAAAAAATTGAAAAGGATATTAGAAAGTTGTATTACTAGAAGCTGTTAGGCAAGCTCAATATTTCATAAAAGTTTCCTGACATCTTTCAATCATTTATGGAGGTTTTGAAAACTTACATAAAATAGATTAATTTATTAATTATTATTAAAAGAAGGATATTTTTGTAAAACCTTTGTTTATCAAAAGATTATTATTTCTCTACAAAAAATACATATAAAATAAAACGTCTAACTTTTAGGAAGAGTTTGAAAACATTTGAAAACAAATTAAGGTGTTTAAGTAAACATGGTACCAGTACTTGACTGAAGTGCTTATTTTATGTATGGCTCATGATGTTAGTGTCATTTAATTTTTATTTATAAAGAGCTAAGGTTTTTGTGAGCAAATATAATAGTAGTATTTAGCACTGATTTAGCTGGTAAAAACTTATGGACTACTATTCAAGACTGTATTTACTGTAATACACATTGATTAGCTTTAATATCGTTCTAAACTTAAAACACTTCAATTTTATTTATTCAAATTTGTATTATTATCTATACTACTAACAAATGACCAAAAACAAGTTCTAGTTTAATTGCTTGTCCTGTTTACGCAGTACAAAAGTTTTTCTATGGCATTACTACCTCAAAACTGTCTATAGCATTGTAGTCACTTATTCCATCAGGATAATAGTGTTTTTAGTAGGAGTTGTCCTTTGTCACAAACGCTAAATGGCTGTGGTTGTTTCTTACAGCAGGATTCTACAAAAGCGGTTGATCAAGTTAGGCAAGAAATATTTAAAAACAAAACTGTTTATCTAGCTTCTTTCAACAACATGTTCAGATTTATTCTCTTTTTGTGTTAAAATGCTTTTCAATGTGCAAATTTATCCTTTCTGAAACCTTTCATGAAAATTTTCCATGAATTTTTAGCTTATTTATTTTAAACCAAATATAAAAGTAAAACTAAAACTAAAAACTATAACTATAAAAACTATAAACTAAAATATAAAGTATGAGTGAATTAGACAATGTTGTAAAGGTTTAGAGCAAATGATAGAATTAGGAAAATAGTAAAAAAGTATACACTTGTATGCTCACAACACATCGAACAGTAAAAAGTTTAATACCCGTAATTATATACTCTGCCTCGAAATTCCTACTTTTAATTGTTAAAGTTCAAATACAGTTAATTTTTATTCCTTACATTTTAGGTATAACTGTTATTTTATTATTATTTCTTCTAACTGCGAATTGAAAACTAAAAGCTACACATTCTGTGAAGCGAAAAATTTTAGTTTACCAATGTAGAAATCTAATTTCATGAAACCGTGTTGGTCGTATTGTTTTTTGTGTTCTCTTTAATCAAAAGAAGGCTTTTTGATTTTAGTGAATGATAAAAAACTGTAAAAAATATAAACTACTTGCAAATAATTTAATCAGCATGTTTAATATTTTTGGTTGGCTGTAAAAGTCACATAAGATTTATGCGAGTCGTCTCACATAGTTTAAACTGTTCTTCAAGTACACCTAAATTAAAGTACAATCAAAATGGTTGCAATTGTATTTCAGTTTCAATTGTACTTTTTGAAGCATTCTCACATAGGATACATTGGTATATTTAAATAGGATTTTGATGGTTTTGTTTTATAAAATTCTATTGAAATACAATCACTTAGCAGTGTTAAAGAGCATGTTGCTAAAGTTTACCTCTAAACTAAATATAGTCATGTGTTGACAGACTTTAAAAGACAAAAAATTTAATTGCTTTCAACAATTTCAACTTGAGCTCATGACACAATTATTACCTCAACAAAAACTCTAGCATATTTGAAGTTTTTGAATGAGTACACTCATGAGGAAAAGATTTAAGCAAACACATCAAAAAAAAATATGTGTTAACCAGAGAATTATTACAAAAAATGATACCCTAAAAATTTCTCCAAACTGCTCATATTCGGACAGGATAATCTATCAAAAAGCTGACTGGGAATCAAGAGAGTTTACTGTCTAAATAATTAGCATCAGAACTAAATAAATCTTCAGCCATCTGGCAAGAGCCTGATCTTCAATTAACTTAGTAAGAAAGTTTATGCAATTGTACGAATTGTACCAAATTGATGCTATATATGATACATATCGTTGTTTTGGACCAATGATAAAGAATTATCTCTCTATACCTAATAGCAATATCCCTGTTTCTGAGGTTAGTACTTAGCTTTTATTAGGTTAGTTTTGTAAATATAGGTCACACTTTTACAAATATGCATTCAGTCTAACTATTTATCTGTATGCAAATATACTCTATCATCAGCGGGTATATAAAAATGCATCTAATAGCAATGAAATACAGATGATTAATTTTTCTTTTTTATTAGTGCTTATGTTACTATGATATGCATATTATATTGTTAGTTGCAATTAGTTAAAACCATCAGATTTATTTATGTTTGTATTAATAAATAAAAAACTCAATCAACAACCTTTTTACTATCAGATTATGAGCCAAGGTGTAAAATTACGAAAGATACTTGCGAGAAGCTAATATTGTAAATCAAATAACACATCTTAGCTGTGATTGATTGTCAGGATTATGCTAAGAACTCCAAATAAAACTGCAAAATTTTGAATATTTTGTCATTGTTTGATGGTGAGTCATTATACCTACATATTTCCGACAATCAGTATAACTTTTATATTGCAAAAAATTATAAACACATGGGTTTGCTCACATTTTAGGCTCCTGATCTGTGGTTCTGTAAGCAAACTTGACAATGCATATTTAAGTACAGTATTCATAATCTTTTGCTTCTGCCTTTTTGCCTGTAAATGTTGATAAATAGATAGCAAATTACTATGGCGCTTACTATGGCAAATTACTAATTAATATGGCTCTAATCTATGAGGATATCCTGTTTATGCATCTCTGAATGGTACGGTGGTGAGTTTACCTCAGCAATAGAGATTGTATTGTGTCGGACAAATCATATCAGGTGTGAGGAAAATCTTACTTTTTATGCTAGAACTCAGTTTTTGCTGCACAGGATAAACCGGTGCAGTTCGTATTTGCAAAAAAACAAAGGAACTCTGGCTAAAGTCCATAGGCACTAGTTAGTCTATATATTGTGCATTAGTGATATGCTTTTATTTTCATCTTTATAATTGTTAAGTTGCAGTGATCATTTCCTACAAGATTTGTATGTACTTTAGGCTTGATTATATACAACAAGCTGAAAACAAATCCGCTTTTAACATTTATCTACTATACTTATACTAGTCTCAATACTACTTACACTAATACTTCTTATATCTACTAATACATGTAACTAAGTGCTGGTTTGTATTGCACATTTAGTACAGATGGGTTTTTTTGTAACGCTAAATAGGTAATTTAATGTCTCATAAGATTTTACAAAGCGATTCGCCGACACAGCACATTCTTAAATTTTACTTACGTCTTACGTACTGTACTTTACTGCTAGAGTTTAATAGTGGTATGTTTAATTATTCAGACATTTTAATTGGTAGCTGAAAGCATTTGAGTTTTTAAGCTTTAAGGAGGTTAAATTTGAAGCTTCAAACTTTATTAAAATACCATTCTTTTGAGCTGGCCAATTTTTACAACAAAATGTACATTTTTGTAAATTTAAAAATAAACATGAACTCAAAAGTTCACCAAGTAGAAATCTTTGTGGTCAGTTTTCTTATTTTGTCTACAAAAAAAACATATATTAGTGGTTTTAAAATATATACAAGCTTTAAATAAAGCTTTACAAGTTGTACCAAAGATTATCAATGATATGGCTTGCATCACTCGATTTTAAAATTTACACGAAAAATTACTAAATGACATCGTTACATGTGAATTAAAATTGGCAAAAGTTCACCATTTAACTAGATTTTCATTTAGTTGTATTTTGTAAATAGTATCGTAATAATAATTATAAAAGTTTTTATTGATGAACAAAAAACATACATATTTGAGGTTTTTTTAGAACTCTCGGGATAAACGCAAAGAAATGATTCTGGGACTTCACATAAAACTAGCTGAAATCTGTGTGTCAATTTATTATTCTATCTTATATATGCATGCATATTTGCTATATCTCTTTGGCTTAATCACACTGTTAGTATTGTGAGATTAGTTTTTGTTTTTTTAGCATCAATCTAACCACATAAATACCAAGATCTAAAAAGTGTGATTATAGAAATAAAAACATAAATTGTTGTAACATGCCTAAGTTAACTCTTGAATTTGACACAAATAAATTAAGTGTAAATCAACAACAAGCGATAATAGACCATAGTTTGGTGAACATATAAAAGGATACAGCAAGGAAAGCTAAGTATAATTTACATATTCACACGCACGTCTAACCCAAAAGGTTGCTTTCCCCATTTGTAGGCCAATTTGTAACACTCCTTTATATTTTGGTCTCTTTATGTCATTAGAAAAATTAGAAAACTAAAACATATAATTACAAAGTCTTTCCGTCATACATATAACCTTTAGAAATTCTCAGAGATTACTGACATCAGGTCATGATTACAAGATCGGCAAAAGGCTTTCAAAAAAAGAATAAGAAAATAAAAAATAACAAAAGGTCAACCTTTTAATAAAGAACTAATTATTGAAAGTTTAAAAATGGCGAAGGGATTCTCAACTGCATACTTAAAAACATCACATAATACACAATTTGGTATTTCAAAGGAATATGTAACAACAAATGTTAAGAAGAAATCTTTTTTTTATCGAACACTAAACAGTATTAAGTAGTTTTGACCAAAGTCATCTTTTTTATATATTTTCTGTTTTTGAAAAGCTTCAGTAGAATTTGTGTACATCATTATAATGCATCTTATATGCAAATGTGACTGTTTATTGTAGATAGTTAAACAGTAATTGGTACACGACAAAAGTTTTTAGCTTTTTTCACATTTCATGGTTTTAGTGTTTAAATTAATAATGTTTTAAAATGAATTAATAGGCTTGTAAAAAAGAACAAAAGTATCAGAGGTTTGTAGCACCAAATTAGCTCAATAAACAAGATAATTAAACTGTAAAATGTTTCAAAGTAAACATGGTAAAGAAGTTACATATGTGTACAGCGACTCAAACATTCATAGTCAGTTGTAGCAGAATATAACTATTAGTAGTTACTAGTGTAGTACTATTAACTAGTACTGCACTAATAACTAGTACTACACTAGTAACTACCGTAGTAGTAGAAGATGAGTAAAGGGAACTCTCATGGGTTGACTGTTCAACTGTTAATGATTGTCCGTCACTAATAGCTGTAAAAACCTACAGTTTTGCAAACTATTCTAAGCATAAACATTAATGTAGTACACAGAATATGCATTTTACAATTACTAGTACAGAATGAATTCTTCAAATTTTTGAAAACCTATGATTTTTAGTATTCAAACTAAAGCCATTTAAATTGTATTAATATTATTTTCAGCAAATACAAAAGTATCAGATGTAGTTAGCATCGAGTTAGCTTGTAAGAACTTAAACAATTCTATGGAAAACAATATATGAACTACAAAATGTGGTTACGGTAACTTTACCTTGACAATAGCTATAGCTTTGTGGTTGTCCAATTCTATCAGGATAAAAGTTGTTTTTTTAGTAGGAGTTATCCATTGTCACAAATATTAGATGGCTGATTCATGAAAACATTTTTAAGTTTAAAGTAAGTTGGCTAAAAATGGATTCTTAGTCAACTCACTTTAAACTAAATATAGAGCATCCTGTCAGTACAATTGAATTTCTGCCTACTCAACAACGTGATAAAACTTTAGCGTTCAAGGTAGGGCTATCAAGGTAACAATAAATATATTATTGTATGTTGACTTAAACGTGATAAAACCTTCTGCACATAGCAGAATAAACATTTTACTACCAGAAAATATACATTCTGTTTAAAAATTTACTAGTAAAAATTTATAATCATTACTACTTTAAAAAGCCGCTAAATTTAAATATACTGTTGACTTTTCTTCTCGAAACTTTTCAAGTAAAAATATTATTTTACCATAACGTTCACAGAATATTAATCAATCACTCAATACAATATTTTTGAGAAACAATGAATTCTAAATTAAGTATTTTATTGGTTAAGTATAATTAATTATACTACATGTAATTAATTTAAAGCAATGAAACTGCACTAATAGTACTGTTTTCATTTATGTTTTTTTCACCATGACGGGGGAAAAACGTTTAAAAGTGTAAATTATTTTTAACTGAATCGATATTCTTTTTTTAATATTTCCGTCTGAATATAAAGGTCACCTGGTTAAAATTGTACTTCTGTATTTAACTCCCGTACACATTGGTATATATGAATATGACATTCATGCCTTTATTTCTTTTTTTACGCCACGGCCAAACATGAGCAGAGCCATTGTTTGAGAGATTAATGATAAATGCATGTGCACACAACTCATGAAAATTATTCATCAACACCGTCGCAAACCCTTGTACCTAATCTCATCAACAATTTTAACCATTTTTCAATGGTGTCGTTTAAGTATAATAACGATACAAAACACATATGAAAATATTTAAATATGTTACCAAGTGTTTGAAAATTGTCGACAATATCCTAAAACTTACCCATCTAATCGGATTATACACAAATAGATAGATAAATTTGGCCTGAAATTGTTATTAAAACTTGAAAAGCCTTATTTTGATCAAAAATAAGACCGGCAAACGAAATGCCGAGCGACAGAGAATAGAACGATTAGGTCGTGCATATTTCACAAGAAAAAATGTGCGCATTTCACTAGTCTATAGCATTGTCGAGTTGCCAAAGGTTTCTAATATTTTTTCGCATTAATACCTTGCAAAAATATTTACTAATAAGAATAATTATTTGATTTAAAAAAATTATCATAAGAATAATTATTCAAGTTAATTTGTCCGAATGTTTCTATAATAAAGGTAGGCCGTTTTACAGGTACGAAATTGTGGTACACAGTCTATCAGCCTATGTTTTTTCCCAATTACCGAATATTTCATTGAATTATATAAAACATTAGCCAAAATTATTTACATCTTATGTACAAGCTAGGGCCGAACTACAATGCCCCTTTATGACGAAAACATTTTTTCATTCTGCTCCAGTCTGCAGAAAACTTCCAGACGCGTGAACGCTCATACTTGCTTTCTGCTAGATCGCTATCAAAACCATTCTACATTCAACACAACGGATTTATAAACTGTGTATATTACACAGCTGCTTGCCATTTTACCTCTAATATTGCATCTCAGAGATATAATAAGCATATGTCCTTATTGCTGTTGTTAAATTACATACATTACAGTAGGTTAAGCCTGCAGCTTTAATTAATATTCATTTTATTGTTGTAAAACATAGCTTTTAGATGATAGTAAGTTAGGTATGAATTTTTTACCTTTTGTGTTGCATAATTGACTCTTTGAATTTAATTTCAAAACAACTTGACAACTACCATGGACATACAACTTCCCAGAACACCACCTTGGCCGTCCATGTGTCTTTCAATTTTTACAGCTCAATAGGAGGATAACTAGAAGGTCCTCACTGCAACTATTAATATCAAATGCTTAAGTTCAACAACACGCTACTCAAATTAATCACGACAACTCATCTGATTCAGATAATTCTTTAGTAGATGTTGTAGGCAATGTAAATGACATGGACTTGGCAGCCCCTTTGTTTCCAGATGATGACCTTGATTTTATGGACATCATTGACCATGAAAATATTGCACAAAACAATATTGCTCCTCTCAATGCTGCCTCCCCTCATCACATTTATCATTTTCAATCTCTAGATTGTCTTGATTTTCAAAAGCTGCATAACAACTTTTTAGGCAGACTTGACAACAACATATCACAGCTCACTTGTACTGGATGTAATGAGAAAGATCTCATTACATACAATGCTAAAATACAACTATGTCATACGTGCCCACAAGTTCCCCTGTCAAATTCCTAGGTCACTTGAATTTTCTTTTTGAAGTCGTGCTCCCACAAATTTATTTTATATCATCTCGAACAGCCCTCATTTACAATATACTCTGTCAATTCCTGCTGACAACTACTTTTTCAACAACCTGCACTACCTTTTCTTTTTTCCATTGTCATTTATCCTATTATCAGGTCGTGGGCTGTATGACAGGGGAATTTCTAGTATTTAAATGTCAAAACTTTAAGTCTTTACTGATATTGTAGACTAGAAAAGCTTCATCAGCAAACTGTTCAGTCTTGTGCACCAATCCATATTGTACTATATTCAACATAAGATTTGGTGCTAAACGTGAGTGGGGGTATTAAATTGCTCCTACTAGTAGCTTGAGAACAACAGAGTTATTTTATTGTGTGTTTGATTAAAGCACTAAGGAAGTTAAGAAAAACATTAAAAAATGAACTTAGATGTTTTTCTTTATTTTTCAAAGCATTTGTGCTTATCAACCAAAAATATAATTACTTTTGCATAAAGGACAGCTCAACTCAAATGATTCACTCGTTTAGAGAAACGTTTTAACTTTTGCTGAGGCACCTATGACCAAGATTTAGTAATCATTAAACCAATCAAATGTTCCATCTAGTTTTGGTAATTAGCTAATGTATGGTAAACAATGGTATCTAAAATATTTTGCTTTTGCACTTTTACATGTAAATTTTGATGGATTTATAGCAAATTACTAATTTGCTAGTAATTATAAGTTTAAAGCGGACTTAGCTCTTGTTCAGAAAAATTTCCTGTTTTTACATCACGGAATAGTACGGTGATGAGATTACCTCAACAATGAAGATGGTGATGCATTTGATCAATTGTATTAGGTCTGAGGAAATTCTCATTTTTTATGTAGAAAATATTTCTTTGCCACAAATCAAAAACTTTCGAGGGTGTTTTTTGTGCACAAACAGCCGAGAACTGTCGAGTAAAGATTATAGGCTTGAGTTAACCGATATGATTTTCTTAACTGATGCACTTATAAGGCTGAGTTTAAAACTTGTTCAAAAAGAAAATATCTTCGTAACATATTTACATATACATATATTTAGAGTGCAGGATTAAACATTAAACATAAAAAGTAAGTGCTAATCAGCAGTACTGCCAGCAAGTTGACAAAATTTCATCACAAAAGCTGATGAAAAATTAATAAAAGTTCTGAATTCCTGCTGATGTTTAGCCAGAAAAAACTATTGCTACATTGAAAGCCGGTGTTATTATTATTACATTATAATTATTATTTCTCTACAAAAAACTTGTAAAAAAAAATCTAACTTTTAGGAATGTTCTAAATACATTTTAAAATATAATTAAGCGTTTGTGAAATATGAATTTTAAAATATAACAAAGTGCTGATGTTTTGCATGTTTCATAAATTTAGTGTCAAAATTGGCATCATTTTAAAAATGCTTAAATGGCTTGTGAATGAAAAGGTACCAGATATTTGTAGCGCTCGCATTGATTGCTAAATAAATCAACAACAATGAATAAACTTACAAAGTAAACATGATACAAAAGGCTCATACTGGTACAACAGCCCATACGTTCATAGTCAGTAGTAACAGAATACACGTCATGCTAATTATTACTCTAGTAGTTAGCCGGTAACTAGAACGGTCTCTTAGGAGTAAGTCTGAGGTGAGTCTTTAACAGCGGTCAGTGGCTGTCTATAATTAGTAACTGTATGAATCGACTTATAGGCTTTGTAAAAAGTTTAACTATGGAGGTAATCAAAGTACGCAAGAATCTTTGTTTTTATAAAAGACTGAAAATTTTCTAAGGTTTTTCAGTGTCATGAGTTTCAATGTTGAAATTACCAACAATTTAGAAGGAGCTAAAATTTTTGTGAGCAAATACAATAAGACTAATTAAGCACTAAGTTAGCTTGTAAAAACTTAAGATTTGCTATTGAACGCTGTATTCACTGTAACAAAAATCGATTAACTTTACTATTGTTCTAAATGTAAAACATTTCAATTTTCTTTGTGTAAGTTTAAATAAACTAGTAAAAAATTACCATAAACAAAGTTCAAGCTCAGTTCCATGCTCTATTTATGCAGTACAGAATTTACCTTAGGCAAGGCTACCTCAAAATTACCTACATCAACGTAGTTGCTAAATTCCATCAGGATAAGAGTGGTTTTTGTGGGAGTTATCCTCTGTCACAAACAGTAGATGGCGGTGATTGTTTCTTGCAACAGGATTTTACAAAAGCAGTCAATAATATTTAGGAAAATATATTCAGGTGCGAAACTGTTTATCTAGATTCCTTCAACAACATATTTAGGTTTATCATATTTTTGCGCTTGAATTATTTTCAATATGCGCATTTATTTTTTATGAAACCTTTCATGAATATTTTAATTGAATTGTCAGCCTATTTTTATTATTTACTTTAAAGAAGACTTTATGACTTTAGTGAATAGTAAAAATTTGTAAAAAGTATAAACTCCTTGAAACAAATTTAATCAGCTTGTTTAATAAATTAGGTTGGCTGTAAAAGCCACATAAAAATTATGTGACTCATTTTACATAGATTTAATTGTAATTCAATTGCACTTTTATCGAAGTACAATTAAAATAGTACAAATTGTTTTTCAGTTTCAATTGTACTTTTTTGGTCAATTCTCACATACATCAGTGTATTTGAATAGGATGTTGATGGTATGGTTTTAGAGTTTTCTGTTTAAATATGATAACTTAGCAGCCTTAAGAACACATTGCTGAAAGTTACTTCTATACTAAATCTAGTCAAGTGTTGACAGATTTAAACTACAAGAAATCTGTTTTCTTTCAGCGATTTCAACTTGAGCTTACGGCAACATTCTTAACTCAACACAAATTTTAGCATACTAAAAGTTTTTGACCGAGTACACTCATGAAAAAAATTAACGTAAACGCATCCAGTAAAAATCTGCTTTAACCAGAGAATGATTACAAAAACAATTGATAACTTGAAAAATTTCCTATACTGTTTATAATCAGACAATATATTCTATAAAAATGTTGACAGGAAACAAGAGAGTTCACTGTATGAATAATTACCTGTAGAACCGGATAAATTTTCAACCATCTGGTCAGAACCCGTTCTTCAATTAGCTTCTTAAAAAATGTTATGAAATTGTACAAATTGTACAAAATTACTGCTATATATATATATGTATATATGATACATACTGTTGTTTTTGACATATGGTGATGATTTCGGTCTCTCCCTAATCTTAGCAATATTTTTTATTTTTGAAGTTTTGAATCAGCTTAAATTAGGTTGTTTTTGCTAATATAGATCAAAATTTTACAAATACGCATTTAGTGTAACGATTTATTTGTATTAAAACATACTTTACCGTTAGCGGCTATACAATAAAACATCTACTAACAGTATACTAGTATACTTTAGTATACTAGGATGAATAAACTTTCCTTTTTATCACTCCTTATGTTACTTTAGCATGCACAATATATTATTAGCCGCAACTAGTTGAAACTATCAGACTTATTTATGTTTGTATTACAAAATAAAAAAAACTAATTTAAATATCAAAACTTTAAGACTTTACTGATATTGTAGACCAGAATGGTTTCATCAACAAACTGTCCAGCCTTGCGTAGAAATCAATATTGTACCATACTCAACCACAGAATTGGTAGTGTAGGTAATTGAGGGTATTAAATTGCCCCTACCAGTAGCTTGAGACCAACTGAGTTCTTTTATCGTGTGTCTGAACAGAGCAATTAACAAATTATGAAAAAGATTTGAAAAATAAAATAAACACTTTTTTTATTTTGCAAAGCGTTTGTGCCTGTAGCTAACTTGAAATCTGTTTAACTTGTATTTTTCCTAATACTATAACCACTGGTATACTACTCTGCTTAAATAAATAAACCATATTTAAAACAGTTTTAGCTAGGACTTTATTGTGTCTTGTTTATCAGCCAAGTAAATTCTGTAGCAATAGTAGGCGACTGATCAACCACAAATTTGTGTATATCCATACAGAATCTATATTCAGTAGTTAGCGCTCGCTCAGTTGATCGCTTGGCTAATGAGTTTGACAGACCCGCTGCCTCGGACCACGACCAATAGGGGCAAACTTGTTTACCGTTAGACTAAGGGAAAGATCGTTGCGTTAGTAGAGGTCTGCATTCACTAAAAGCTGAATCAAACATATTATACTTAGCTTTAAAATGCAAATAAAGTGTTGAATACATAGGATTTGTTATCAGAAACTATGGCAAGCTAGCGTGACAAAGAGCCAAAGGTTCGTTTTGTTTAAGCTACTATTATAATCTTTTATTTTGTGTTTAAGCTACTATTATAATCTTTTACTGTGAGCTTTCACGATGTCACTTATTAGTCAGCATTGGTGGAAGTTGAAACATATGAAGAACACCAGTGAAATAAAACAATCACCACAAACATTACAATTACCGAACTACGATTAGCTTTTCGAGTGTACATGTATGTACATAGCAGACCTCGTAAACTGCTACAGTGCTTATCAACCGAGCATATAATTTTTATTGTAAAAAGGACAGCTGGACATAAAAAGCTCACTTGTCTAGAGAAACGTGTTAACTTTTGGTGAAGCATCCATGACTAAGATTTAGTCATTATTAAACCAATGAAATACTCCATCTAATGTTGAAAATTTGTTAATGTATAGTAAATAATGGTATTTAAAGTGTTTTGTTTTTGCACTTTCTGGTCTAGATTTTTATGAAATTGTAGCACATTGATTATGTGTTATTAATTATTAATTTATAGCAAATTTAGCTCTAATGTATAAAAATACACTGTTTATACATCACTGAATAGTATGGTGGTGAGTTTACCTCATCAATGAGATGATAATGTATTTGGGCAATCGTATTAGATGTGAGGAAATTCTAACTTTTTATGTTAGAAATCCTTGTTTGCTCCAAATGAGAAACTGTGATGGTAGTTGTGCAAAAACAGCAGAAAAATGTCGACTAAAGATTAAAGGCTTGCATTAGCTGATATAATTTTCTTACCTGATACACTTATAAAGCTGATTGTAGTACTTGTTCTAAAAGCAGATATCTTTGTAGTATATTTTAATATATTAAAAGTGCTGGATTAAACATTCAACATAAACAATAATTAGTAATCAGTAGTATTGTCCACAAGTTGGCAGCATTTCACAGCAAAAGTTGACAAAAAGTTAATAATTTATTATATTAAGCTGATCAATACTGCTGGGTTATGTCAAGGCAAATTATTTGATGTATTTTACCATATGGTAGATCTCTAACGAGTAGTTTCCACAAAGTGATTTTGCATTAACTATAATAGTGTAGGAATTGGAGCATGATACCATAATGAACACCTGTGGTTCAAGTATAGAACGACTCTAACCATTAAAAATTCAAAATATTGAAAATGATATTAGAAAATTATATTAGCAGAACCAAGTAAGCAACATTATTAATTTTGCAACACTTGTCTGACACCTCTCAGGCATTTATGAAGGTTTCCAAAACTAACATAAAACAAATTAGTTCATTAATTATTATTTACGATAAAAAAGGATACTTTTATAAAATGTTTGTTTATCAAAAAATTGTTGTTTTGTGCAAAATAGACCCAGAAAAAAAGCATCTAACATTTGGGAAATTTTTAAAAACACTTGAAATATAATAAAGCGTTTAAGTAAACTTGGTACCAATACAAGACTGACGGGCTCATTTTTTGTACATTTCATGATTGTACTGTCAAATTGAACATCATTTTAAACATGAACCTGAACACAGATGTTTTTATTTCATATAAAACTTTTACTTGTTAAACAGAAATATAAATACTTTAAGAGAAAGGACAGCTCGACTAAAAAATTATCATGTCTGAAGAAGCATATAAACTTTTGCTTGAGCATTCATGGCTAAGATATAGGCAATATTAAAACTGTTGATTACCTAAAACACAACTGTAATAATATTGCAAATTTGCTCATGTATAGCAAAGTACAATATTCGAAATATTTTGCTTTTGCATTTGTGCATGTAGGTCTTAATAAAATAATAGTGAAGTATTATTGATATTGCTCTAATTTAAAAGGATATCCCGTTTATGCATCACTGAATGGTGTGGTGGCGAGTTTACCTCAACAATAAAAAAAGTGTTGTATCTGGCCAATTGTATTAGGTGTGAAGAAATTCTTAATTTTTATGCTATAAATCTTTTTTTACCGCAAAATGATAATTTTTTGCAGTTTTTATTTGCAAAAACAACAGAGAACACTGGCTAAAATCTAGAGGCACTATTTAGCCTATATTTTTTTCATTATTGATATCTTTATATTTTCATGTTATTAATACTTATTTAAATTATGCAGTGGTCCAAAGGTCATTTCTGACTAGATTTGTATGTACTTTAGGCTTGATTAGATACGACAAGTTAAAAACAAGTCATCTTATCTACTTATAAACGTAGCTAAGTGTTTGTTTGTATTGCAGTTTCAGTAATAGTTGTTTTTGTAATGCTAATTAAAAAAATTTACGTCTTATAAAATTTTAAAAAGCTATATGCAGACACAGCATTTTAATTACTTTTACTTTTACTATACTCTCCTGCTAGTGTTTAACTTTTTTTGTGTTTAGCTTTGTCGATCTATTTACAGGTTGTTTGACAATTTTATAGATTTTCATATTTAAGGATTTTAAATTTATATGTTAAAAGTTAATAAAATTTAAGTTATTTAAGCCAGTAAGTTTTCATGCAAAATTTACTGTTTAATGAATTTAAAAATAAGCATAAAATCATAAATTCACAAAGTATAAATTTTTAAAAGTATAAAACTAGCTAAAATCTGTGTGTCAATTTATTATTCTATCTTATATATGTATGCGTTTTTGCTATATCTCTTCAGCTTAATCACACTGTTAGTATTAGGAAGTTAGTGTGTGATTTTGTACCATTAATATACCCAAATCAATACTAAGACCTAAAACTGTGATTATAGAGATAAAAGCATGAATTCCTATAACATGTCAAAATTTATTTCATGGATTTTACACTGATAATTTAAACATAATTTTGCAAGTATTGATAATATACTGCAGTTTGATGAACATATAGATAATATAGCAGAGGAAAGCTATTTAAATCTTGCATGTTCATATGCATCTTTGACACAAACGATTGTTTTTTTACTTTTGGAAGCCTGCTTAGCAATACTCTTTTACTTTTTGGTTCCTTCATTTTATTAAAATTATCAAAAAGACTAGAAAGCATAGATAGAAAAGTTTTTCTTTTGAGAAAGTTCGAGATTTTAGCCACTTGGTCAACAAACGAAGGTGTCAGAAAAAAACATTAAACAAATATCTATCCTAACTGGAGAACGGTCCAAAACAGATTTGATAGCTTAACAAATTTTCTAAGCTGTTCATAATCAGACTAGATAATCTATATAAATGTTTAAAGAAAACAAAATAATTTACTGACTGAATATGCAGCTACAAAACTAAACAATTCATCAACAATTTAGTAAGAAATTGTTCCTAAATGTCTTAAAAAATGTTATAGATTAGCATAAACTGTACAAAACTACTGCTTGTATAAATGATAAATATTGTTGCTCTTTTGACCAATGATAGAAGTTTCTCTTTTTAAATGTTTTGTAAAACATGCAAAACTTGTAAAAATGTGCATTCAGTGTACTCTAGCTATTGATTTGTATAAAAATATAGTTCATCATTGTCAGGTATATAATAAATCATTTACTAACATTATAATAGTATGAATAGTTATTGTTTTATTTTTATTATTTCTCATGTTACTTTATCACACAAACTACTGTAAAACCTCTAATTGTTTGCCATGGAGCTGTATTTTTCAACCATTTTTTTCTAGTAGCAGTCAATTAAACATGGCCTTCAAGTAGAGGCTAACCGTGTATTTTTCTAAAAGCTCATCAGAAACTCAAGAAGATAAATTTAGCCTTAGCACGGGCAAAGCTAGCCTGTCTTGACAAGCTGTTGTTTTGCGTAGTTGTCCCCCGTCGAGCGGCAAGTAACAACAGCTTGTCACAAGACGTACTGCACCTGATGCATCAGCTGCACTTATAGGGAGTAGTTCTCTTCCGTCTATGCGGCTTGGCCGCGATGTGATGTCGGTCGCTCCATGGGTAATCATAACGGATTTCACGCAAAAATTTATGTAGAAAAAAAAAAAAATTACAACGTTTAACCAAAGACCAGTTTCTGTGATAAACTTTAGTAGAACTTAAAAATAAAATAAACTTAAAATAAAACCCATAAGAACAAATAAAACTGACTGATACAAATATAGAAATAAAACTGACTGAGCGCACAAATAACGACATGTTTAGTCGCTGTTGTTGCCTAAGTTCTCAAATTCTAATAAAGTTTACTGCAGAGAGGGGTCGCCAGTTAAACGTTCTTATCTTAATTTTTCTACATAAATTTTTGCGTGAAATTCGTTATGATTACCAATGGAGCGACCGACATAAAATCGCGGCCAAGCCGCATAGACGGAAGAGAACAACTCCCTATAAGTGCAGCTGATGCATCAGGTGCAGCACGTCCTGTGACAAGCTGCTGTTGCTCGCCGCTCGACGGGGGGACAACTAAGCAAAAACAACAGCTTGTCAAGACAGGCTAGGGCAAAGCCAATGTCGCTTATATTTTGCGTGCTTTTTTCAGTGGAACCATAACAAACCTTTTGGATGTGATGAATCTGCTAACTTACCTCCAATTTTTCAAAGATATACTGATAAATATGCTTCATGAAAACTGGTGGCATTCACATAGAGGTGACGTTTGATTAGAGGTTTTACGATATATTGTAGACTGCAACAAGTTAAAACTATAAAAAAACATTTCTGGGTCTAATACTAATCAAAAAAACTAATCCAACAACTAAATTTTTTAATATAAGATTATGGGTAAAAGTTTAAAAGTTTAGAAGATGCTTGCATGAAGGTTATATAGCAAATTATATAACATCTCTTTACTGTGATTGGTTGTCAGGTTGTTGCTATGAACAGCAAATATAATTTTGAACTTTTCAATATTTTGTTATCAATTAGTGCTAAGGCAGTTTACATACATGTACATATTTGCAACAATCAGTATAACTTTTATATCATCAATATTAATAAACACATGGGCTCATTAACTTTTTAGAATTCTGATCTGTGGTTCTATAAGTTCAACACCATACTTTTAAGATACAGTAACTGTATTGGCTAATAAATTCCACCCTTAGTCCGTATAAAATATGAATAATGACAAAAAAGTACTATGAGTAATTGGACAATACGGTTATATGTGGAAATCGTTTAATCTACCGCAAGAGATATAATTTTTTTTGTTTGAACTTAGAACCTTTTCATTGTTTTTTAAGCTATAAGTATGGTGAGGCAAAGCTGGATCATGCAGAACATTTTATACCTTGTTATTGAAACGTATAACACAGAGACCACCAGAGAACCTGTTCATTCTTTGACATGGGTAAGACTGCTTCTGAACTTGCATTTTCCGATAAAACTTTATCATGTTAGTGAAACTCTTTAAAAATTATTTAATTCTAATATCTGCTACATGTACTTCATCTAATCATTGTACTTGTTTAGAGTTTCATGATGTATTTATAGATAACCAATTATGTGTTATAACTAAACATTTAGCACAAGATAGTAGAAAACAGAATTAAACTAAAAATAGATGTTTAAGTTAATAATTTAAACGACTCACCTAAAACAGTAAAATATAGTTATTCTACGCTATTGCTTGCCACAATCAAATTGATTAAAGTTATTTTATTACAGAATATTTTAACAAGCGCTAACTACCTTTAAGTAAAAAACTGCATCTTGGTTTATACTGAACGATAGAGCAATCCATTAGATAAAATAATCTCTTCAATTATTTTCATAGCCAACTCTCACGCACTGCAATAGAGTAACATCTACTAAATGTTTTACTTTAAATACAGCCAGCAATCCATGTTTAAATTTTCTTTTATTATTTTAGTTGGTATGATTGTATTAAAAACTAAGCTCATTGTCAAGTATAATATATACTTTTAAATAGATACATATTTGTAAAATCAATTTCTGTCACAACTTACTTCACATTTATGTTTTAGCATCAATTAGAACGTGTCTTGTACTTGCCACATTTCTTTGTGCCATTATGTTTCTTGGCACTATCGTCAGCTTACCAGTGAGTGAAGAACTCCTGCTAAGGTAAGATTTTGTCTTCAGTGGCCAACCAAAAAGAAAATGATAACCTACAAGTTTTTTACACACATAAAATTGAACAGAATGAAGTAAAACCAGAATATATTCAGATGCCTTATTGTATAATTTATACCCCCATAGTTACTAATAAATGGTTAATACTTAATTACTATTAATCCATATTAATTAGTAATGGAAAGGTGTTAATTGAATCTGAAACATTTAAACCAAAGTATTTTTATCAATTGACTAAAATAATATAATACAACACCAAAAATTTAAAACATTAAAAGTAAAAACTATTCCTTTTTTTAATTCAACAATTATGAACATTTCTACTTAGAGAAGCAAATTTTCATTTTTGTTCTACTGCATAATATGTTTGCAAAATATGTTGTATATGCTTATTATGTCATTGAAAATAAGCTTGGTGCAAGTGCATTTAATCTAATAGAGCTGCAATATTATTTGCTCTCAAATTCATTAGCAAACTATTTAAATAACAAAGCCATTCGCATGTATCACTGGAGTGGACTCCTGACAATATGGTTGACAGCATGATAAATTTAATGCAAGTCTAGAAGATAAACTCTCAAAACAAAATATGATCCTATCATGTCTGGAAATAAAAAGCACAACCAAACATACTTTACAGAGGTCGAGAGGTAGTAACACCTATTCGAATGAGAAGACAAGTCCAACACGCAAACAGAACTACTGCAAGTGGAATGTTGCAAAGAACCTACGCATACTTGAACCAATTTATATCCGCCTACGTAAGTCTACTGAATCAGCGCTAAAGCAGATCAGTCGAATGCTTCAGCTACATTCGTTTTTGGAAGCACTTTGTATTGTTACATAATTTTCACTTTTCTACTAAGGTAGCTATATAAAGATGTTTGTGATTCCATGCGCTGAACTAAACTAAACATAACTAGAGCAAGAGGGCTAAAATACTGTCTGTTTCCACATTACTACAGATAATATAGTGGGCAAGCTTTAAGTCACCTTTCTTAACATGTGGTGCTTGTAAAGTTCTGAGGTTATAAAAATTAATTTTCTTCATATGATGAGTCAACTATTAGTAGTGGTTTAGTTATATAGCTTCCACGAGTCAAAAATATTTACTAGTTTCAATTTGGTATTTAATTACTTGGGGTTAAAATAAAAATTCTGTAGTATCTTTGAAAATTTTGGTTGCTGGTAAACTTAGCTGCAACCAAAATGTGCTAACCGGAACTAGCACATGAAAATATTTAATGGAACTTTGTTACTTACTCAAACCAACTATCACTAGATTAAAAAGAGTGAAAAACTGTTTGTTTTGGCACCAGTGCATTATCAATGCAGCTACAGATATAGCAGTTCCTACAAATGATTACTCCTACAATCTTAAAGTACTTCTGAAAAACTGGGAATCTTACCATTAAATTTTTATCTGAGCATTTTAACTATTTTGGGTTTTTAAACTGGTGCAATTATGTCACTTTTAAAATCCCAAATAAAGATTATTGTGTCTCATATTTATTAAATGTAGCCAGTTTCAAATGCTCCATTAGGCAGCCATTACTTCATACAAACTATATTTATCTCAACTGTTTTAAACTATTTTTTTATTTTTCTTTCCTTCATCTCATGTTAAATGGAACAAAACAATGAAAAATAACTAGCTGTTGATAAAGAATATGATTAAAAAAGTCAACTTCACTAAACAAAGAGTTTTCACAATAATACTATATTCACTGAGAAAATTTGTGTTTTTTGTTGAATGGTTTTAATTTCCTTTTTACCTACTAGGTTGAGCTTCAACAGCTTAATTCTAGTTTGGCTGCTCCGGTGTCACTCAGTGATCGAGACCATTTTTGCGGAACACCAGAAGTTCTTGAAGATCTGGTAAGTTAAATACGACTTGGTAATTGTACCTGAAGTTAATCTTAAGTGATAATCTTTCTTGTTGAGTGTGTCTGTGACTAAAGCATGTTCTTTTTGCTAACAGTATTTCAGTTTTTCTAACTAACTTAGAAGCTATTATTAATTTGTACTGTGGCGCTCTAGTGCGCCATAACAGATCATCCGGATCCATAACTACATTATGTACAACTATTTGGAAAAGCCAAGGAGCGCTGTAATGGTACAGGTTTTAAAGTGTTAGTCCATAAGATAACAGTTGACAGTTTTATTCTGTATTTTATGATTTATTTTTTCACCTTTAAGCATGGCTTTACACAGACAGTTAGACTAGTGTCCTGACAGTTGCATGGGCTGTGAGCAATTAACAAGTGTAACAAATATGCACACATCTACTGTAATGTGTGGTATGATGGTTGAATAGAACAGATGGCAAAGTGTAGTTTACCAAGATGATATTCATGAGTTTCAATCCTACATAAAGTAGTAACATTTCTCAAGATAATTAAGCATGGTGTCAGACGAACAGGCAGATGGTTACGGCTATTACTATAGGAAATATCAACTCAGCTTAAGTTGGTAAACTTTGCAGAATGAGATTTAATAGCATCGTATAAGGTTATGTTTCATTAAAAATAATACATTAAATTGCAAAATTGTTAAATAATATCACAAATTATTTTAAAAAACGTTTATTTCATGTGTGATATGATGCAATTTTATGTGATTTTTGTAGAGTTCACCAATAGATGCCTTGCTTAAGTACTACTGTAAAATCCAAAAGAGTGATCATATTGCTGAAGCTGATCCTAGTCCTGGCGCTGTTTCTGAATATGGAGATTTAAGAGATCGTTTGCTTTCTTCTACCAATGAAGTGATTCGGGTATTAAATGGAACTGTTGGATCTATTATTTCTTGCCCTAATAGCTATGCGGTAAGCTCTTCAGACTGAAAACTTTATCAATATTTTAAATAAGATTATCCTATGTTTATCAGATGCAATTTCACCAAGATCTATTTTATAAGAAACAATCTATAGCAAGAAACTCGCAGCTATAGTTACATGTTTCACTCAAACTATTCTGTTTTTTTTTTGTACATTCTGAAAGTTTTGTACATTCAAACTTGTAATTTAAATAATCTCACGATGCTATTGCATATATGGATAACTTTTTATTGGCAGTAGTAATCATAAAACAACTGTCGGTTTTTGTTATATGCCATGAGGAAAATTTCTGATATGTTTTCATATCTGCCGAAATATTGTCTTTCAAAAAATTTGTCCTCATTTGAATTACAGCTGATGTACTTTATTCTAAACCTTCTCAAAGTATTACAATTTGGCTTCATTTGATCAAATTGCGTATTTGTCATACTTGTATCTTCTGACTCTCATAGTTTGATAAAACTATTTGTGTTTCTGTAGACTTCAAGGGTAACTTTCCATGTACTGAACCCGATAGTTGACATTCTCAGACCATTCCAATATTTCATCATTTGTTTTAACTAAACCCTCACACCTGGTCAACCATAGATGGCATCAGGAAACGTAAGACTGAGTCAGGTAAGAGTTTTTATTATTAAAATGGTGTCATCAGAGCTTCATCAAGATGCCAATAAAAGTATAATGTTACTTAGTTTTGTGCGTATAAACTTTACTTGTTCAGATTTTTTCACATTAAAACTATTCCAATTAAGAACTTTTCCTTTCTGTAGATTTTTTATCATATTATTGTTGTTAGTTCCTTATATTGTGCTATTAAATTGTGATTATTATTATTTTTGGTTGGTTTTCTATTTCACTATAATCATTGTTTTCTTAAAATATTGTTTTCTTTAACCCTTTCAGATCTTTCCAATGCCCACTACAACACAAAGATTTATGAAGAAAAACTTAAGACCAGTCCTGCATCTAGGAAGCTCCGTTTTACGTCTCTTCCCTTATTGACAGTCTACTTTGTTTATCATATAATTATCCAAGTTTCCAAAAATTATTTTATTTCTGTAACTTTATTTTTGAAATGTTCAATTCAACTATGTGTCAATGTCTCCATTTCAACAAACTAGCTTCACATCGCTTCTTTTATTACCCAAGATAATATATATCTTACTGCAATTCAAAAAATAATTGTTATCTTAAAAGTGGTAAAGACATTTGCATTTAATGTGATAAGCAATAGCTAAACGCAAAACAGAATATATAAGCTGCAAAATAAATATTTTACTAGTTACAAACAAGCCAAAACTGCTTACGAATAAATAGTCAAAAAGTTAGACCAGAATAAAAATTGTCGCTCCTAACAAAGCGCTGCTTAGTGTAATAACTGTCAGCTATGATATAGTATTTTAAAAACTCATGGGTGGCTCTTTTGAGTTTATAAATACGAAAAAGCAGACATATTCACTGAAGAGCACCAATTATCCAGCAAATTGACCAATTTAAATTTTGTACCGAATGTTGGTCAATAGTGGTCTTTAGATCTCAAAAAGGATTCTCAACATTCAGACAATAAAGTTTTTTTCCTGTTTTCTAATTATCAAAATGAAAAAAACAATGATAGTAAAATGCAAATATATAATTTGTTGTTATATAGTATTGAATAACGAAGCAAATGTGGAAAGCTTGATATTATAAAAAAATGTTATAAATAAGGCTTGAACCACCTTCATATCCTGATACTAAACTTTAGCCCGAACGACTTTATTTCATTCTAGTAATTGTCTCCCGTTAAATCATCACACGTATAACAAAACTAATTTCATAAAATTCCAATTTTTTTGTTTTATTTTTGAAGAAAATGAATAATATATAGAATGAATATATTTACCATTCGTATCATTCTAGTATGTAAGATTAAATAACAAAGTTTAGCATGATAAATATCTTAACAGAATATCAGGAAAAAACCAGCCAACTTCGAGTCTGATGTTTAATATCTAATAGTTGAAGACAGTGTTACCCTTAGGTTACTCACTGCTAAACATTTTAATATATAATTCCTACCTTAGATTTATCATTTACTTTATATAGCATACACAATAAAATATCTGCTTGTTCTCAACTTCCTAAAGTAATAATATAAAAATAATAAAGGTAAAATAAATAATGTAATATTAATGTAGCATCGCATAGAATGGTGGCAGATTGAACATTTGAAATATAGATTTGGGATCTTTTTTACACTATCTCTAGTCTGTGGAGTTATTCAGAGATTGAATGTTTATTGATTGAAATACTCTGATTTGCTCAGTAGCAAAAAATAAAATACAGTAGTTAAGGGTTAACATAAAACCATGGAGTTTTGAATTTGTGTCTCTTTATGCCCAGTCAAAGTTTAAAATAACTTAAAAAGTATTTTGGTCATATTAATATATAAAGAGCAACTTTAAACTATAATCATTTTGTTACTTGCTAAAAAAAAATCCACCTTCAAAGGAGGTAAAATTATAAATTGGTGCCTTAAGGTTTATAATGCGAATAGATAGCATATTCACATATGTATTTGCTATTTGGACAAGAGTTGTCGTATCTTGGTCATATACATGTAGTAAGTTCATTAAGGTGCATTTTTGTACTAAATTTACTACTTTTGGTAATACAAAAACGTCGTATAATTAGAAACGCTTACAATAAGATTCCTTTTTGAGCTTGAATGTAAAAAAGTGTTTGAAGCTTTTTTATCAGTTTTCACTCTTTCAAATTTTAAAATGAAGTTTTATTCTTCTTGTTTACATTCTTTTCAAAATTTCATCTATCGTTACCCAAATTAACTAATAATTTCTTGCTAAGGTGATACTCAAATTTTGGTGAACAAAAACAACGGATTATATTTATCACAATTATGAACTTAAAAACAATGTAAAGCTTGCAAAAGAAAAACAAGAAAACATACTGTAAATTGGTAAAGGTTTTATCAATGCATACAAAAAACTATTGAGCTAAATAACCTAATGCAAATGAATACATATAAGTATATCTTTATATATACATGTATATGCAATTATATATATACTAACAGAATGCTCTGGATTGCATGGGTATTAAAATCAGCTTGTAAACAATGAGAAGTAATGTAATTGACTGCCACTTGTTTTAGCCTAGCACATTACCAATTACCAAGTTGAGTAAGATTACTAATAAGAGCTAAATACTTGCTCTCACTATGAAGCATGCATAAAATTATGCTTCCTTCTACATGACTTTATACCATGTGGTTGATTACATTCAACCTAAAGGCAATCATTCTAAACACACCGGTATTAAACAAAATGACAGACAATGATAATATTAAAGAAAAGTTAAAATTTGTTAAAACTTTTAATCCGGTGGAGACAGTAGCAAAGGTGTGAATGAAAAAACTAAAAAAAAATTTTTATTATTTTAACTCTATGGTATCCTGATGTCTTGCATGTCTAATGGGTTGTAAGTATTACTGCAGTAAGTTAATTAATTACAGTTTAATAGGATTTTTAAATAGGTTCCCAAAGTAAAATTAATTTAAAAAGAACGCAAATGGTGAGTGCATAATTGTTAGTGACGTAATTCAGTCACTAGTAACTGACTAGTCACTATAACAGTTCCTAAGTTGTTTACACTGAAATAGTTATTGAAGTTATTTAAACTTATGATGACTCAAGTTAGTATATTTTTAGTTAACTTTAGTTTCAAAGGTAACAAATTTTCATGAAGAACATGAAGGTTTGTTAATTTAAGAAAGAGCGACTCAAGTTAGTCAAATGTTCTGAAGAATAGTTTAATTTTTGCTAAAGCCTTTATTGCTAAGATTTAAGTGATTTTACTAAACTAAACTAATACTCAATGAACAAAGTAGGGAATTGGTTAAAATATACCAGATTGATGTTCTCAAAACAAATATGCTCTTACACTTTTTTAATTAACTTAGGATAAATTAGCAACATATTACGGTACAATATACAAAATACGTAATAAAAACACGAAATGCAAAATAAAAAACTTTGAACGCAAAATAAAATTCAAAATATGATTCTAATTGAGAAGAATATCCTGTTTAGACATTACTGAATGTGACTGTCATAGGGTTACTTCTACAATAACAAATGGCAATGTAACAACTTTTACTTTTATGTTAGAAATCTTAAATTTTGGTAGATGACAAAATACTGCTGTTCTTTATGTAAAAACAGTGAAAGTGTAGCAAAAATAATCAGTCAGTGGTTTGCCTGTCTTTCTTTTTGGGAAAATTTTGTTCAGTTGCTTTCATTAATCAACAACTCTAAAATTCTGCACATCAGTGTCTAATAGTAAAATACTTGGTCTTTTTTATATTTAAATATTCAGTCTTTCACCTCATAATTGTTTCATGAGCTTTTCAGAGTTTAGAGTTTTAGTGAAAAAGTCTAGTAATTCATAACATCATCAAATTGAAATGTGCTCTTTTTAGTTGTATATGAGAATTAGTGTAAATCTAGTTTTACAATTAACTATATCTATACCAAAAAGTTACAAATTTTGTAGAAAATATCCTGCATTATTTGAAATGTCAAATAAAAATCTTACATTTGAGTTTAAAATTTTATTGAAAGTGAATATTTGGCTTGTTTCTACAGCACTTTTGATACGAGGGGTAGAATACTAAAGCAAAGACGACAAGTCTAGAGTGGTATGCTAGCCTCAAGGTTATAATCATGTGCGACAGACATGCATTTCTCATCATGATTGTCACTGCTGCTTTGCTTTCCTTTCAGTTTTAAAATTATTTAAAAACACATTTTCATCTATGGTAAGAGCATTGGCTGGTTTTTTCATTTATTCGCACCAAGTAGTTTTCCCCTAGACAGTATTGAACTGTTTTAAATGAGAGGTTTACCATGGCGGTTAGTATCAAGCTGAAAGGCAGATAATGAAACTTTTAAATCATGCTTTTACGTTTCTAGTCAGTTTGACTAAAGATTGTTTTAAAGATATTAAATTAGCAGTAACTCAAAAAGGGCAGCGCTGTGATAACTTGGTAATCATCAGTGATAAAAATAGGTTAGGAAGTGTCAAAGGATTTTTTGTTTCAGATAAAAATCTATCAGTAAATTTTACATTGCTGTTCCTACTTGATCAGTTGCATTGAAAAGCTTTAATTCAGAGTCTTAGCTTCAAACTTTGAATAAGAAACAAATATATCAAAGAAAGAAAGATAAAACTTCAGTTCATAGTTATTTGACGACAGAAGATAATGAAAAGAGTGCCTAAGATACATACTGACAAGTTTGCCGTACGCAATTAAACAATTCTGTAGCATAAATATTAAGTTTCAATATATTCTTTGTTAGTCTTTTAAAAGAATCTGCTGCTGTTTTTATAGTTTTTTGTTACAAGTTTGTTTACAATCGTATTTTAAGTCAAGTTCTATATCATAATATTTTGTGGTTCCGCTAGCCTTATTTAGTAATTCAATTTCTTTGTTAATAATTGTGAAATCTTTCACTTTTTCTTTTTTGAAACAGTACGTTTTGCTAATTGTAGTTACCACATTATGTTTAGCACACCATAGGTATTACTTTGATGTACAATGAACATTTTCATTAGTAAGTGCATATTTTGTTTGTTCAATGTGCGTAGAAGATATAATTGAGCTGTAGAACTGTATGAAAGCCTGTAATTTTATACAGTTTAGACAACTAACTAGTTCAACAGGTTGTCTGTTTCAGCGGTTGATGCACTTTTGAGACTGCAGAGAGTGTAGTCCAACCTGCAATTAATACATTTTCTAACCTTCGAGGTATCATTAGAACAGCTCAGCGTCTGGTCTTTTACAGATAATGTTATTTTATTATGTTAATTTCACGAAGTAATATATTTCTGAATGTACTTGTTTGAAAATTTGATCACTTTGCTATTGGTCTGTCAGCCTATTGTTTACAACTTAAGTTTTTTGCAGTATTGGCTGATATAACATAAATCTGTTTTACAATACAGCTGTTTGTGGAAACAGTTATGAGCAGTATTTATGCCAGTCAATACAGCTGCAGTTTCAGTAATGACTAAAATCAAATGTGTTTCACAACTTGATAACCTTGATTGGTATAAATATGTTGACTAATTCTATTAATCTATTATCATTCACAAAAGTGAAATGTAAATTGTTTGGACTAATAAGACAGCCACATATTTATTGTAAAATAACCTTAAATCAAAGTTGAAAGTCATCTTTGATCAAGAATTTTGCTTGTCATTCAGCAGCAAAAAGTTCTGCAAAGTTCTTTGGCTGAAAAATATGTGTCATATATTTCTATTTAAATCCCTCAATGGAAGGTTTAAGTTTTTCCCTTACAGTTTCTTTAGTTCAGGTACTACATTCTCTACAAAATTTTGAAATTGTGTTGTTTGATATGTTCTAATTATATTTTTATTACTTCTAGCAAACAAATGAAAGTAAAAAAGCGTTAAATGTGGAATTAAAGTTGATATAAAATCAAACATAAACTTAACTCGAAACTTTTAAATAACAAACTATTAAATTTATAAATTAAAGTGTTAGGTTGATGAAAATTTTGAAAAAATTCTTAGATGTGAGCGATGAAGAGGTGAAGTTGCTGCCTAAAAAAAGTTTATCCAATAATGACTCAGTCTGCCAAACGTCTGGAATTGACAATTAGAAAAATAAAATCAATGCAAACCCATATGTAAAAAATGACTATAAGTGCTGCTAAAACTGCTTGTTTATCTATTTTATACTAAAAGGCAGAGTTTTTAAAAAAAGGATATGTACATACATTTCAAACATAGCACAAGGCAATAAAAATACAGTAGTGAGAATTAATGAGCCCATTTAGTGTTCTGAGTGATTTTGTTGAGAAAGCACATCTACTAGCACAACTCTGTTCCTCACCAGTCATCCAGCTCTAACTGCTGCTTTATCCAAATGTAAGTATTGTAAAAATTAAATTAGGTTTAATTGTGATACTTTAATATTATCTAAAATTGGTTGATTAATTGCAGTTGCAGGTCAATTTATTAACAACATTAGGTTTTCAAACTTTTGAATAGAGACGATCTACCTTACAGCCTAACTGATTCTTTTGGAACTAGAAAAGTTTGATAATTTTGTAGATCAGAATTATTTTGTCAGCAAACTGCCCAGCCTGCGTAAGAATCAATATTATATTATATTCTATTAGCACTGTATTGTACTACAAGTAGATTTTGTAGTGAATGTAAGTAGGGATTTCACATTGCTCTAAATCATAGCTTGAGATCAACTGAGTTGTTTTATTGCTTGTTTAAAAAGTACAATAGGAAATTTAACCAATAACTTTGAAAAATGAATTGAACACGTATGTTTTTCATTTTATATAAAACATTTGCTTGTTAAACAGAAATAGCTAAACAAAAGGACAGCTTGACTCAAAAAAATATCATGCCTGAAGAAGCATATAAATCTTTACTCTAATGTAGCTAGAATGCAAAAATGTAATTTTTGTCTCATAACTATAATAATGTATAGCAAGGCACAGTATTCAAAATCTTTTGCTTTTGCATTTTTGCATGTAGCCCTTGATAAAATAATAGGAAAATATTATTGATATGGCTGTAATTTACCAGGATATCCCGTGTGTACATCACTGAATGGTACGGTGGTAAGTTTACCTCAACAATAAAAAGAGAGAATTGCATGTGGCCAATCGTATTAGGTGTGAAGAATTTCTTATTTTTTATGCTACAATTCTCTTTTGCCGCAAATGATAAATTCCCACAGTTCTTATTTGCAAAAACAACAGAGAATAATTGGCTCAAGTTCATAGGTACTTATTAGCTTATATATTTTTTCATTAAAGATATTCTTATATTTTCGTGTTTCTAATTTTTTTGAATGACACTGACCATTTCTGACAATAATTGTATGTAGTTTAACCTTGATTAAACACGGTGAAATTAAATTTGTTTATCTACTCATATATACTTATACACTTAACTGCTCCGTGTAAGTGCTTATTTGTATTGCGCTTTCAGTTTTGGTTGTTTTTTGGAAAGCTAAGTAGGTAATTTTTTTGGTCTAATAAGAATTAAGAAATCTATATAAAGAGACAGTCCGTTCTTAAACTTTACTTTTATCATACTCTCTTGCTAGTGTTTAAATATTCTATTTTTAATTTTTTAAATTTACTTACATTTGTAACCGTCATTTAATAGTTTTTTAAGTTTTAAACTTTCAGGAGTTTAGGTTTTTTACGTTAAAATCTAATAGCATATAATTTCTTTAAGCCAGTCAATTTTCATGCAACGATGCACATTTTTTTAAAATTTAAAATAAACATAATTTCATAGGTTCACCAAGTAAAAATACTTTTGCTAACCTTACTTATTATTTTAGTGAAAATTATATCATATTGATTTATAATATATCAAACTTTCCCAAAAATTAAAAGCTGCAACAAAGATAATAAACAATATGGCTTGCATCATTAGAACTTTAAACTTACATGAACAATCATTCTCAATTACGCTGTTACATGTGGGCTAAACTTGGTGGTAGTTTTACCACTTTATTAGATTTTTATTAAGTTGTAATTTATAAGTTATATAACAACAAAAAAATACAAAAAAATGTAACGAAAAACAATAAACAAAAAATAGAAGAAGTTAAATTTGGAACTTTTGAGTTAAACATATAAAACAACTTGGTGACTTCACATAAGACTAACTGAAATCTGCGTGTCAGTTTATTATTCTATGTTATATGAATGGGTTTATGCTATATCTCTTTAGCTTAATCACACTGTTAGTATTATGAATCTAGTGTGTGTTTTGTAGCATTAATATACCCACATAAATACTAAGATCTAAAAACTGTGATCTTAGAGGTAAAAACATTAATTCTTATAACATGTCAAAATATTTCTCATGGGTTTTACATAAAAAATATAAAAGTAAATTTGCAATAATCAATATTAGAGTGTAGCTTTATGAGCATACACATTAGATTATATTGCAAAAAAGCTAATTAGTTCTTGCATATTCATCCGCAGTTCTGACCTAAACAACTTTTTTCTTTTCATTTGTAAGCCAATTTTGTAACACTCTTTCATCTTTTGGTCTCTTTACTTTATTAAAAATATTACCAAACCAAAAAGTACTATTAGAAAGGTTTTTGGGCCAGACATATAACCTTTAAAATACTCAGAGATTACTGACATCAAGTTCCAGCATTGCTGGCATCCTTCACAAGGTTGACAGAACAATGTTAATGTTGACCTTTTAAGAAGGAACTAATTTTTGAAAGTTTGAAAATGGCAGAGGATTTTCAACTGCAAATTAAAAAGATCACATAATACACAATTAAAAACCTTTTCCGAAATGTTTTACAACATGTTATCAAAAGGTACAAAAGTGTACAAAACTGCCGCTTGTATAAATGATAAATATGGTTGCTCGCTCGACCAATGATAGAAGACTCTGTTTCTCTCCTATGACAATCTTGACTCTTCTGAAGCTTTTATGCTGCCCTAATTTTGCTACAAAACATGCAAATCTTGTTCAAATAGACATTCAGTGTACCTATTGATTAGTATAGATATGCATCTATCATCGCACTGTATGTAATATGAAATGTACATTCAGTATAATAGTATTAATAGTAAAATTTTGGTATTTATCGTAGCTTATATTGCTCCAAAAGACAAACTATATCGTAGGCCACAACCAGTTCAACTCATTAAAAGTGTTTACTTATGTATAAACAAAAAAAAGAATTCATCCAACAAAACCTCCAAACATAGGATTATGGGTAAAGGTGTAAAAGTACAGAAGATACTTGATGGATGCTAATATTGTAAATTAAAGTAGATAAGACTTCTTTACTGAGATTGTACATCAGATTTTACTATGAACACCAAATATAATTGCAAATTTTTTTTTTTTTTTTCAGAGATTGCTGCTAACGCATTTTACATACACATTTTGCAACAATCAGTGTTACTTATATATCATTAATGTTACTAAACACAATATTTTTATTAACATTGATGATCATGTGATGATTTCATTCACTTTTTAGAATCCTGGTCTGTGGTTCTGTGAGCATTACCCAATACCTCTAAAATAAAAAACTTGTATTGGCTAATATATCGAGCTGTACGTCAGAGTAAAAAATGAATAATGATGAAAAAGTGCTATGAGTAATTAGACAATACAATTATATGTAGAAATCATTTAATCTACCGCAAGAGATATGAATGATGTTTTGGTTTGAACTTTGTTTCTTCCCATTCGTCTTAGAAGCTATAAATATGATGAGCCAAAATTGGATCATGCAGAATTTTTGTACCTAGTTGATGGAGCTTATAACATAGAGACTACCAGAAACCCTGCTCATTCTGTAACATGGGTAATATTATCTCTATACATGTATTTGCATGTTCTGATTGAACTTTATTGTGTTAGTGAAGCTCTTTAGAACCAAATTAATTTTAATCTCTGCCGCTTAATTATTTTATCGTGTATGTTTAAAATCTCATGATTTAAGCATAGATTATTAGCTCTATTTTATAATCGTTTGCCTCTAATTGCATAGTCTCAAAGTTCAGTGTATTTAACGAGTACGGTTAAAGGAACTGCTATTGCAAAAATAAATTAAAAAAAATGTTGCTATTAAGTTCTACGTTTGTCATTTAACCAATAAGATGTAGAAACATTATTCAATACAAGATATACAAGCTATATAAACAATAGGTTTTATTAAAAGAGGGATGCAGACATAAAATCATTTCTGTTTTGAAAAGCTAATTGTATTTTAATAGCAAAGACAATGGGTAAGTATAATTGACATTATACGCAACTTGAAAGAATAAAAAATAAATATTAAATTTTGAATAAAATGAAATACCGTGTTAACAGAAGTTACCTCATTGCCTAATTACTGCATTGCTTAATTTTAGACATGTCTTTGCAAAGAAAACTAATAAATAAGCAAAAAGTTGTGCAACTTATATAATGCAAAGTTTTAACTACTTTTATTCAATTGAAATCTGTTTTCAAGTATTTTTCAATTAGATAAACTAAGGCGAAAATAGTTATGTTGTTATTAATATGCTTTTTTACAATATCAGTACCTTTAGCTATTGCGACAATTATCTTAAATTGCGTTAAACCAGCAAACAAAATTTTTAAAAATCAAATTTTCCATTATTTTTGAACTCCGCTTATAAAATGCAAAATCAAAAATTGTTTATATGTTAGTTTAGCTTCAAAGCTCCTTACTACAACTAAAATAAAGTACTATAAGTAGGCCTATGATCTAATCTTCTTTGAAATACATTCACTGACCTTTACTAAAGTTTATTAAATTAATATATTTTTATAGTCTACCTTTTACATCGCAATGTTGCAAATAATTCAAAAGTTTGATGCTTAAGGAAATTTTGTCACAAATTTAAAAAGTTTTAAGTTTATAACATAATCAAAAATAGGACCTGACATTTATTGATATATATAACAGTTTTTATGTTAAAAATAATAGTTTGTGTTGGTGAATTACAGATACACAGTTGGCGCTATTTGTTGGTGCAATGTATATCAGCTTGACATGTCTTGATGCAAGCTCTATCAACCATCTTTCAAACAGGTAAGTTACTTATTAACAAACTTTATTTTGCTTTTTTGGTGCAAATTTCGTGCAATTAAAGCTTTGAAAACTTGACCTATAATAATGCTACTGTAGAAGAACAAAGAGAGAGACTTGTTACAGTGCAGTTTTAAATTCTTTGCTAAAGGAGACGATTCCCCAGCAAGTGCTCTACTTAGAAATTATATATGTAAGTATACATTATATGCATTTTACTTCTGACAGTTGCAATATAAAGCAAGTATCTCTTTTTCATTTTAGGAGGTTATTCTTTCCCTAGATTCTTATTAGAAGATATTACTTTTTTATCTACATGTGAATAACCTGAATAAATGTGAATAAACACTTTTTACCAGTAAACCTCCAATGAACAACTTCTAAAGAATGCCGCAGAAAGGTTTGCTCAGGTCCGCAAACCATAATATATTTTTGCCCTGAATAACAAAACCTCTAGTTCTACAAAAAAACATTGTGCTTTACTATAACTGTTTGATCCCACACTATACAGAAAAAGTGGCAGTTTGCCACAATTATTGTAATTGATAAATTTATACAAAATGAACTTAACAAACTAAAATTAATAAACTATAAGCTCTGTGATCTTATTTTAAATTTAGCAGCAACCTTGAATTATGTGCAATAAAAATATTAAAGTTTTGAACGTTCATTCTATCTATCAATTTCGAGTTCAGTGGTTTAACAAAATAAGAAACTCATCTTTACCTCTCATGTACTCATTGCAGAATGGTTGGCTCGGTGGTGAGCTTGTATCCAACGAAACTAACTGTCACTATCAAGAAAACAACTCACAAAAAAGAGGAGAACTTATTTATCTGGCGGTAAGCATCAGCGACTAGCTGTACTTTGATCAGCTGACTTAAGTTACACAGCTGTGAGTATTTTGATGACTAGCCAATATTATAGGCTGATGCGACGAGACTTTGTGAAGTTAATATTGGCTGACGATTCTTCGAATATAAAATAGCTATTTTAGTTTTTATAGACTTTTGTAAATCAGTCACTACCGCTAAATAAAATACAAGTCATTTCTAATAAATGGCTCTGATGTTTGATTGTTACTAATTAAACTTCAACAAATGCAATAAAATAGGCTTGCCACTAAAATGTTTACTGAATAATTTGATTTCATGAGCAGTTTTTCTACTTGAAAAAGTAAGCCCTACCCTTTGAGCAGTTTTTTACTTTGTGTTTCTCCAGTTTGGCAAGCAGAACTTTTTTTTAAATTTTAAAATCAACTCCGTTGTTTCAGTATTTATTTAGAGCTTCCTCTTTAGCATTAGGCTGTATTTACTTAAATTTGAAATACCATTAAGAATTTTGTTATGCAATTCAGTATTTATTTATTATAATTTCAATATTCCAAATAGCAATTCATTACTACAGCATGTAATAAAAACAATATTTGAGTAAACAAAACTTTAGAAAATAAAGATCTATATTATTACTAAAGCCATAATTTAAACTCCAAAGTTGCATATTGCAAAAAGAAAGTAGCTCACTTTTTTAATTATTCCTAGTTTTTAACAGTTTTTTTTTACAGAATAAAAATGAGATTTTCTCTTAATTAAAAAATTGTGATAGTGAAAAGCTTACTGACAGCTGTTGATCATTGTTTTAATAGTAAACTATACATTTTTAGTGCAATAACACTCTTGCTATGCAAGAGCTGAAGGCAGGATACTGTGAGTTGCAGCAATTGATTCCACCTGGTGAATACATAGGTAGAAGCATGTCGAACCGAAATTCCACTCTGGAAAATGTCAAGCAGGCAATTGACTACCTCTCTGCTACATGTGGTCTTGCAGAATCAACTTGTAGGGTAAGATAAACCAGCTAATTTTGCATTGTATCTGTCTGAAAAGCAAAGTTTAAATTTTGGCATGTTAAATATTTTCACTACTGTCCACTACTTGTTGATTAATTTTTTTATATTGGCATGCACATTTTAAAATTAATTATCCTTGCAGAATTATAATTTAGCAAAGAAAATAAACATTCAAACCATTACGCGGAATAGTTTTACAAATCATTGGTTTAACATTGAGGTTTCTGAAAACACTTTTAACCATTTTCTTTCTCTCGCAGGAGTCTCAATGTCCGCCACTTCACCAGGATACAAGTTGTGTTCTCAAGCGCTTGGCGTCCCTCCGAATATTCTCACAATGTTACGCTATCGCTCTGCAGAGTCCTTTAGATGAATGCGGTTTGAATCGTGATTCATCTTTGTACGCAAGCTGGATAGATTTACTACCTAATTTTGGATAGTTTATGCTGTTCTCTACCACTGATGCGTCATAATTTTAATGCACTCCAACATTCATTCTCTATTAAAATAGCTTTCTTTAACATATTAATTGATAGAACAGTCTCCATTGTGTTATTATTAAAATAAATAAATCACACTGTATATTATTGTATTTTATTTATATAAATGTTATTGTTGCAAAAAAAATATCTAAACTCAATAACATAGCATATCTGAGCAATACATAGCTAATATACTTTAATTTAATGATTTCTTATTTCAGTAAAATGCTGTTTTCTCTTGCAATTTTTACTAGTGTCAATAAATTGCTTAAACATATTGTCAAATATGCATGGTCATGCTGTTTCCCTCTTGATATGTTACGCTCAAAGTCATTGTCATGTTTTTTTTACATGTGCAGTAGATGCTCCTACAACGCATACCTCTTATAACGTAAAATCCAGAGAGTGTGAAGGGTTTGTGTGAAGCTTGTACTACACATGTGATGCTTTGTACTACATCCAAAACTTGATATAACATAAAGTATCAAGTCAGGCAGGTTCTCAAATTCGATTTGAATATTAAGCTATCTCACTGCACTTGCAAAAAAACTACGTGCTTATAGCGCTATATATTTTATATATACAACTTTCACTACCTTTTAGTCTGTCTTGATAGATCATCACATGTTTCGAAAAAAACAGAGAATAAGATAGCTGTGCAATTGCTCATGAACGCAAAGGGATCGACTGATGCAGGTGTTACAGCGGCGGTCTATGAATGTGAATGTGGTTAGTTAGATTATGGTCAAAAGCTCTCTTTTCTCCTGACCTTGATTCCTGAATGCATATTGGCAGCAAACATGTAGAACCAGTTTTTAAATGAGTACATTTTGTTGTTTGGCTTTATTGTAGACATATAAAGTTATTATTATTAACTTTACTATGCAGAAAAGACTTTGCAGTTTAGATAAGGCTAGCACATATTTGATATGTAATTGAACATTAAAAGTGTGCAGTCCCCATCAACTTATTGTAAAATTATCGCAATCATGATTTATAAAATCAGTGAGATTGATCATGAACAAGGAGAAAAGTTGTCGATGCAAACAATCGATACTACAGTTGAAATATAACTCACAAATGAAAGAAGTCAAGATATGTTTTTTTCTTTTTCTTGTTTGGCCATAGGGGTGAGTTTGGAAAGATTTTGTAACGGATCAGACAATTTACATATATATATTACTTTTCATATAACGTAAAATCCTGATAACATAAAATTGTTTGTCACAGATTATTTACAATGTAAGAGTGCTTACTTTAGCCTACTCTATATACCTATATGTAAATACATGCGTATGTATGTACATACATATGTGAATACATATGTATGTATATGCATATATATGTATACACATACATAAATGTATGAACATATATATATATGCACATACATACATGTAGGTATATATGTATATGTATATATGTATATAAATACATGTACATATGATGTATATATAATATATGTATGCACACATAAATGTATATGCATACACTGTATATACATATATATATATACATATATGTAGTTATATATGTATATATATATATATATATATATATATATATATATGTATATAAATACATGTATATATGATGTATATATAATATATGTATGCACACATATATGTATATGCATACATTGTATATACGTATCCATGTATATAATTATATACGTGTATACAAATATGCGCATATATATGCATATGTACACATTGTATATACGTATCCATGTATATACCTATATACGTGTATAAAAATTTAAACAAGTAGGTAAGCAAATTTTACCCGTTTGAATATATCTCAAATGTCGTGTGATTGTGTGTATGTATATGTTCACCTCTAGTTATTAAAATCTTGCAATTAAACTTTTGCATTCTGATGGGTTCGATCTCTGACCCTCGTGTTTGTTAATTCAATTATTTACCAAATAAACCACATGAGCTTTATGGATTCATCAGACGATATACGTTGTTATATGGGTGAAATTGCGTTAATGCTCTCCATGATGCTATGGCAGTCATAACAGCATGGAGAGCGGTTAGTTAAGTAGTTGGCTCTTATTAGTAAACTTACTCAAAACAGCCATTGGAAGTGCACAAGGTTAATGGTAAGTGGCAGGCAACCACTTGACTTCTCATTGTTTTCAAGCTGTTTTTTAATACTCGTGTAACACCGGGCATTTACAGACTATCACTAGGCTCCCTTAATAAACGTAACAAGCTATTATCATCATACAGACATTCATCTATGTTCTTGCTACGCAATTGTATCACTTAACTATTTGACTTTTAGCTTCTGTTCCCTCATCCAATTATCAGCTTATCTAACTCTGCATAACAGCATATTACTGGTGTATGAAACTCATTTTAGACATTTTATCTGAAGAGTGTGATACTTATTGTACCATGTGAAACTATTAGCAATAAAATGTTTAGCTTCATAGAGTGAAGTTCCAATTATACATATTTTATATATGCATACATATATAAATTAAAAATTAAATAGTTAACTTATCGTTTTTTCAGCTACTGACAGTTTCCTGCTAGTGCATTCTTCAGGCTGTAGGCAACTCGGAAGTCTGCAGCCTGAAGAATGCACTAGCAGGAAACTGTCAGTAACTGAAAAAAAGATAAGTGAACTATTTAATTTTCCAATTTATACTGCTCCATCTTATGTTGAGCACTCTGATTTTAGCTCTAAGCATTATACATTTCAATATAAATATATATATATATATAACTAAATGGAAATTCTAAAATACCAGCAATTGAAATATTAGAAAGACTGTGCAAAATTTTAGAGCTGTTGATTAAGAAAAATGAAATGAAGAATATTTGTAAGAATGAAAATAGAGCAAATCACTGACCAACCATTTTTCTACCATAATTTCACTGTTTTTATAACAAGAACCGCAACATTTTGTCACATTCGAAAAATGAAGATTTCTTACCTAATAGTTTAAAATTGCTCATATTTAATCGAATTCACTAATTACAGCATTTTTATTGTCAATCAATTTATTACAATTGTAACCCACTGACAGTCACATTTAATGATCTCTAAAAAGGATATCCTCTTCAATTAAAGCCATGTTTCCCTAGCTAGTTCCTACATATGTATACATGTATATATATATATATATATATATATATATATATATTATAGGTTATATTATAGGTTGGCGATCTTTACCAGACATATATGTGGCCGAATAAAAGAAACCTATTGGCCAATACAGAGTCGCTAATCATGGCAGCCCAGGAGCAAGTGCTCCCAACAAGGACCCTCCAAACGAAAATCCATCACACTAGAAACGATCCTAGATGCAGACTGTGCAAAGATGCACCTGAGACCATCCAACGCATCATCAGTGGATGCAAGCAGCTAGCAGGAAACGCATACACTGAGCGGCATAATCATGTTGCAAGTGTTGTGTATAGAAATCTATGTAATGAGTATGGCCTTAATAAACCACAACACTGGTGGGAAGCTCCTGGTAAGGTCAATGAAAATGACCGCGCTAAGAAACTCTGGGACTTCTACATTCGGACTGACAGGCATGTCCTAGCAAACCAACCAGATATAGTGGTGGTAGACAAGGAAAACAAGAAGGCTACTATACTAGATATAACAGTACCCAATGACTACAATATAGCCAGCAAAGAAAAAGAAAAGGTAGAGAAATATCTCCCTTTTTGAGAAGAGATTGAAAAATGCTGGAATGTAAGAACAACTGTAATCCCAGTAGTCATCGGTGCACTGGGCGCAATAACACCAGCGCATAAAATGTGGCTTGTCCAAATACCAACAACAATCAACTCAGGCGAGTTGCAGAAAAGTGCGCTACTGGGAACAGCTAAGGTCTTGAGGCAAGTGCTCAAACTCCCAGGTCTCTGGTAAGAGACCCGAGTTAGAGCAGAATTTACCACCCATACTGGGTATCCGGGGTGAGGAAACAATTTATATATATATACATATATATATATATATATATATATACATTGACTAGAAGCAGGTGCAAAAGCATATAAAAAAGAACTCTACACTAAAAACCTAGAAGATAATTAGTGGAGTATGAATTATTTGAAAAAATGATTACGAAGAAAGTAAACTTTTAGTATGTGCGCTACAATTGTAACGCAAATACTAAAAGTTTACTTTCTTCGCAATCATTTTTCAAATGTATATATATATTAATATATAGGTACGTACATGTATATATATTAAATTACCTAAAGCAATTATACTATACATTACATATATATTATATGTAATATATATAAAAATTGTTTCCTCACCCCGGTTAGCATGTATTTATGGCAATTTCCGCTCTAACTCGGGTCTCCTACCAGAGACCTGGGAGTTTGAGCACTCGCCTCAAGATCTTAGCTGTTCCCAATAGTGCACTTTTCTGCAACTCACCTGAGTTGATCGCTGTCTATATTGCTGCCGGTGTTATTGCACCCAGTGCCCAAATGACTACTGGGGTTGCAGTTGTTCTTACATCCCAGAATTTTTTCAATCTCTTCTCTGAGAGGGAGATATTTCTCTACCTCTTCTTTTTCTTTGCTAGCTATATTATAGTCATTGGGTACTGCTATATCTATTATAGTAGCTCTCTTGTTCTCCTTGTCCACCACTGCTATATCTGGTTGGTCTGCCAGGACATGCTTGTCAGTCCGAATGTAGAAGTCCCAGAGGATCTTAGCGCGGTCATATTCATTGACCTTACCAGGAGCTTCCCAACGGTGTTGTGGTTTGTTAAGACCATACTCGTCACATAGACTTCTATACACAACACCTGCAACATGATTATGCCGCTCAGTGTATGCGTTTCCTGCTAGCGGCTTGCATCCACTGATGATGTGTTGGATGGTCTCAGGTGAATCTTTGCACAGCCTGCATCTAGGATTGCTTTTAGTGTGATAGATTTTTGTTTGGAGTTGCTTTGTTGGGAGCACTGGCTCCTAGGCTGCCATGATCAGCAACTCTGTATTGGTCATTAGGTTCCTTTTGTTCAGCCACATATATGTCTGGTGAAGATCGCCAACCTTAGATATTTTTTTGTGGTAAGCACCATGAAGAGGTTTCATGTGCCAAACAATTTCCTCATCATCAGGGCAAAGCTCCATTGTCAGAGCAGTTGATTGAGACTCAGCTAGCAGCTTATCTGAAGCGCCCATGGGGGCAGCATAGGCTTTGAAGCTTTATTTTTCCTTTTCATTGTCTGCTGTACCCTTTTGAGTCCCCTAGCGCCATCTTTCCTATCAATATACAATCTAGTAGTATCAGGTTTTGGGTGGGTTGCTCCATGCATGGTCAGCCGTTTCTGAGGTGCTATAGCTGTTTTCTTGATGGCTTCCTCAGTCTATTTTATTATGCTTGCTGGATATATTATTACTGGCATCGCGTAGGTATTTATTGCCATGACTTGGTTCTTGGCATTGAGCTGGTTTCGTAGGCCCTGCCAAAGGTGTTTCTTGTATTTGGTAATGGCTTTGTAATGTACTTCGGCTTCGTGGTTGATGTTGCTTTGCATAATCCCCAAGTACTGTTACTCTTCTTCTATATCTTTGATGATATTATTTGGCATTCTTAGGCCATCTGTGAGAATAAAATAGTCTTTCTTAAGAAGTAGCCTTTCACATTTCTCAATACTGAAGGTCATTCCGATGTCCTTGGCGTATACCTGAGTGAACTGTGTTAGCGAATCAATGTCCCTCTCTTTGTTAGCTTACAGCTTGATGTCATCTATGTAGAAGAGGTGGTTTACCTTGGTGCCACTCTTTAACTGGTACCTACATGTATATTGAGCCTTCTCCAGCATATTGCTTAGAGGGTTTATGCATATGCAGAAGAGCAGCGGGGATAAGGAGCATATGCAGAAGAGCAGCAAGGCATTGATAGATGCCTCGCTTAATTTTTACACTTGCCAGCTTTTTGCCATTAGCCTCCAGTTTCGTCTTCCATTTGGTCAGTGACATCTTGATGAATGCAACAACAGCAGGGTGACCATTGTACATACTGAGGCACTCAAGTATTCAACTATGGATAATTGAGTCATTGGCCTTTTTGTAGACAATCCAACCCATGGCAAGTTTGGTATCCCTTCTCCTGCTGTTTAGACAGACTGTCCAATCCACCAGTAACTGATGTTTGGCTCCTCGGGGGTTGTGCCCAATTCCTTTCTGAGCCCTGGTCATTTATTGACTCATGTGCTCCTCCAGTTTGTCCGCAACTGTTCCTGAAAACAGTTTCCAGGTGGTGGGAAAGCACGTTACTGGTCGTTAGTTTTTGAGAATCGGCCCCTGCTTTGGATCTTTTAACAGAAGTACAGTTCGTCCTTTGGTCAGCTATTCCGGATGATCACCTTGTTATATTAGGCAATTCATCTGCTCAGCCCTTCTAGTGTGAAGTGATGTCAATTTCTTTAACCAGAAGGCTTAAATCATGTCATGGCCAGGTGCTGCCAAATTCTTCATACGCTCTACTCTGCCCTTGCTGTTCACTTCGCTGATGGTGAGTTATTGCCGAGCCAGTGTGTTGGTGGCTCTCTTTAAGCCTTTTCAGCCAATTTGCAGTAGTCTTATGAGTAGTCTCTTTCTCCCAGATGTCCTTCCAAAACTTCGAAGTGCTGTATCATCGAGGATCTGACATTGGCCTCTGCCGTTTAACTTTGAACTGGAAATACACTCTAGATGGATTATTGATGAACAGTTTGTTCATTCTCTTGTTATCCCGCTCTTTGGTGTACCGTTTCAGTCATGTCGAAAGTGTTACTAGCTGCTGTTTGGCAGATTCTAGAGCTTCTATTGTGGCTTCCCTGTTTGGACGCTCCAAACTGTGATTAGATCTCTCACTGAGCCTAATAGCTTTCTTGTGCAAGTCCTTGATCATATTTTGTAGCCTCAGCTGCCAGGTTAGATTGGCTTGAAGCCTTGTTGGCAGTGGCTTAATACCCATCTCTTTCAAGATGACAGCTGCTATACCGTAGATTAGGGCATTAGTTTCACCGATCAATGCAGTTGATATCGACTCCAGTGCCAACTTAATGTCTGCTAACGCCTTCTTAGGTATGGCCTCGCTAACTCTTCGTAGTGGTACCCTGCTTCCATAATCATTAACAGCTGGCATATTGTTGATGATATTTCCCGCAAGCTCTTTTACCCTTGGGTCAAGATCAAAGTGCATGTCTTCTTCAACCCGTGAGTCAAAACAAGATGGTGTATGTAGGACAGTGTGTGTTGATATGCACTCCTCGTTTGTTGAGTTTACTTGGGTGAACTGTTCCCTAATTTCATCTACCTCGAGTTCGACATGAGATGCCGCTTGATTATGTTACTCCTCTAATCTACAAGTTGCTTAGCGGTTAGTGGAAATTCAGGGCGCATGTTAATCTACAGTGGATGCATCCTTCCCTTGTAGCTTTGATGCTCGCTCATAAAGTAGCACTGCAGGTTCGTGTTATCTGTTCGAGTTCATTTTATCCGTTTTTATCCAGTAGCCCATTTTTCCACTGCCTTGCCTTGCTTTAGCTACAGGCAGCGCGGATCTTGTTTGACCGGGTGACATCCGAGCCGACATGGCTTTGGTTACTGCACTCATCATAGAGGTTGTAGACGTTATGCAAGCAAGGGTAATGTGTAAGGACTGCCAGAAGGGTGCGGTTGTTGAGGTTTGAACCTATGACCTAATGATCACTGTCCCGATACCTTACCAACTGTGCTATCTGTCCTGTATGTACATATATATACATATATATATATATATATATGTATATATATATATATATATATATATATATTAATTAAATTGCCAAAGCTTGAAAGAAAAATTTTAACCCTGCACATCAAGTATGTGATTAATCAAACAGTGCTTGCACTTTAGCAATTAAACCACAGCAAAAGTTAAACTATTGTTTAGAACATCTGACTCACTTGAGTTGGTCTGTCTTTATCAACACACTGGTTACAGTTACTGCTTACTAGTTACAGCTCTGGTGTCAGTAGTAGTTGTGGGATATTATGTGAATATCCAATGTTTTCTTGTAAATATTCGGTAATGCAGTTGCTAGATTACATAAAAACTCAAAGCTCTTGAAAAGCTAGCTTCTCACCAAAAAACCTGCCTAAAGCCAGGAAAAGCAAAGGAACTATCTAACAGGTCTTGCTATATAGGCAGGCATGAACCAGATGTTTAGTGTGAGAAGCCTCGAAGAGAACAGCAAGTTGGCTGAACTACTGAGCTGTTGTGCTTTTGCTTGCTGACAGGATATATGTGTGCGGTGGTCTGGGCATAAGAAACCACCATGTAGCTGCTAGGCTGCCAAATTGGCTTGCATACTAGTTGGTAGTAGGGACTGCTGTGAGATTGGTGACAGCATTTTGCTGTGGGCGTGCATCGCCGTGATTGTGAAGGCTGGTGGCAAAGGGGATGTTGGTGTGCCATCATAGCAGCTTGGTGCTGGGTAGCAAATTTTGTATTTTTAACATTTGTGGATAATATTTACTCAAATGTTTGTCATAACACCCTGTTGTTCTTCAAAATTTGAATTTTAGTAAATAAAACAGATGATATAAAAAATAGTTAATGAACTTCTATATTTGGGTTTGTAGTTGAGAGAGTTTTTTTGCTACACTTCATTTTTATTCCTTTTCCATGTCATGAATGTTATGTAGTTCATAGATGTAGTGCATATGTTCCCAATTTACATGTAGTTTGCTGCAACCTGTTTTTGTGCAAAAATATATCAACTGAACCAAATGACCTTTTTATTTTTAAGAAGCTTAATGGTATTAATCTGAAACTATGGAGAGGCAGCAACTCTGATAAGTTCCTTTTTCAATGAAATTGGCATTCTATTTGATTATGTATGTAATTATGTCACATATTTATAAATATGGATGAGCAAGTTTAAATTTAACCCTTTTAAACTGAGTTTTTGTCCCCAAACAGCAAAATAGTATTTCTGAGTTGCTTTTTATATATTATTACATACACTTTAATTTTTACCATATTTTAAACTTTTCCTGTGTATAAAGAAATGTCAATCTAATATGTAAGTAAGTGCATAAAACTCATAATAAAATCTAATGTCTGCTAGGCTTAGTTCCATGGTTGCAAAAACTTATATAAGACGCAGGAGAAATTAGCAAAGTTAACAGGCTGATATACTATAATAATTTTTAAGATAAATTAATAAAATAATTATTATGAGAAAAATAAATAAGCAAACAGTGTAAAACAAAGAACCAATAAAACATCTTACTAAATAAACTTGGTTCTGCTCAAAGTTATTAAAATTATTGATAGTTCCACGATCTGGTCATAAGCTTCTAGTCATAGCACTATGGTCTGATCTTCAGTTGGGCAACCTAAAAGAGTAATACAAACTTTCCTTTGCCTTATCATGAAAAATAACTTACATGCTTTGCATATAAAACGTGCTATATAAATCTTCAGTAAAAACAAATTATCTCTAGAAAAGAAATGGAGTTGTGAGTTGTACAGAACAAACAATTAACCAAAATATTAAAGTCGTGTATTTGAAATAGGCATATTCAAAGTAGAATCTATTCAAAGACTAAACATTTACCTGTCTCCTTATTCATGGCCATAGTTCAATTACTTTGAATGGAAAAAAGAGGAATCGATGGAAGCAAAAGATGAGTCTTTGAAGCGGTATGAAAATATCATATACTGGATCATCATTTGTTGTTTGCTGTATAAATAGTAAAACAATGTAAAAACTATTGTAATAATACAACTATAAAAGCGGAGTATACTTGAAACTCAAAATTCGTAAAGATGAAACTTGGGCATGAGATTCACAAAAAGTATTTTAGGTTTACTTTAAAGATTCAACTTTTATCAATTACCCACTCAAATTTAGACTCTATATTTATTTGCAAATTAAAAGTCTTATTTCACAGTTGGAGAATCAACAGCTTTTAGAGGTTTTTCTATAGGATTGTACGAAGTAAAGCTTGTATTTTTTGTACTGAAAAGTTTAAATTTACACCTATAATCTTTTAAAAATAATACAATACTATCAGATAATTTAGAAATTGTTATCAAACTTTGAAAAAATATGATTTGGGAAAGCAACAATTAGTAATCAATATTTGCTATATAATGGCAGTTACACAAAAAAAGATCATAACAAATTTGCATTCCTTTATAAAAACCTCAAAAGGAAGGAATTATTATCTACTCAAAGCTTCATGAAAGTTGTCCATGCAGTCTAAGAACAGTGTTTACTTTGTCAGTATCTAAAAAAATTTTGATACAACAGACAAATTAGGTATTACTTCTGATTAAAAAATAGAATAAATAGAAAAAAATAAAAATCTTTCTAAAAATAATACCAAATTTCTTTTTATCAAGAACTTAAAAAAATATTCCCGAAAAGTAAAAGTACAGAAAATCAGTATTGTAAGACCTAGATTTATTGAGTTAGTAGTACTTACCACATAGCGATCGGTACAGTTAATCAAGCCTCCTGCAGTTATATTCAGATGTGCAGTGACATCGTTGAGATAAGAAAGGAAACGGCTTTCTAGAGGCTGTTTTTCAATTTTGGTAGAGTAAGCCACCATGCAGTAGTATTTCAAAAGAGTATCTAGTGGAGATATCTATCAACAAAAATAAATGTACGGTATATTAACCAAAGTAAAATAAGACAGATTAATTTTCAAAACATAAGTTATTATATTAAATTTCTTCTCTTAGTGAATAATATTTTTTATCATTAAATGCCTTTAGTTTTAAAAATTCTGACTTTGAAGTATATAAAAAAATGAATTACAAATAAATAAAAAAGAATTACAAGCACTCTTAAAAATATAAATTACAAGCAAAAAAAAGTAAAATGCTTGCTAAATAATTGAAAAGACTTAAGAATTGTCATGAAGTCACAATAGCTACATGTATGTTAAAAACATCATAGGTTGGAAAACACTGTAACATACATCATATGTATGTGTATTATTTAACAGACACTTACCATCTCTTCTTCAACACTTGACATTAAGCATTGACGTTGGTCTGGTAGAACTTTGCTCAGGTTCTGAATCGCTGAACTGTATGTCACATTTGTAACCCGTAGCTAAAACATTAAAAGAACTATCAATAAAAAGTCTATAAGATTTCATATGTCGTAACAGAGGTTTGTACTAATTACTCCTATTCAAACTTTAGTGAAATATCTATAAATTTGCATCTACAAAAATCATAATGTTTGGAAAATAGCACCACATAAGTTCAAACAAAAAAATATCGAGTTGAGGATGTTAGCCGAATACATTTTAAAGAAATCAATCAGTATCTAGACCTCAAGAAACAACCAATCAGAAGCTCATAAATAACTACTTACATAGGAGTCTATCACCAAATTAAGGTACTGATAACTTCGATTTAGTTTCCAGGACAGCCAAAGGCTGCTTCGGCTTAGTGATTGTCTTTTCACTCGAATGGGTAGTGCCATATCACCGTCTCTTCAGAAAGTCAATAGAATATAGCTATTTTATGCATGCAAATCTTGAAAGCACAATACTTATGGAGTTTAATTTGTGTACACTGACTGAGTTTGATGGTATAAGGAAAGCCACCCACATTCTGGTTGTCTGGTGGATTGTTGATTATCCTGGGTCACATGATACAAAAAACTCCTATGTAAATATGATAATGTGAATCCTACACTTTAGCTGTGGTCTGTGTCAGTAATTCATAAAATGGTTTCCTAAACTTAGAAGTGGTTCAGCTCTATAACTACCATTTTGGGTAGGAACAATTTTTTAAGAAAATTGACTTTATATAGATGAATTTCATTGGGCTTTTCTGGTGTAAGGTTGATTTTGTCTTTACTTATCCTTTCCTACACTGAGTAGCTATGTTCCCTGAGTAATACAAATAAATAATTTAATATATTATTTATCTGTATTACCCAGGGAACATAGCTACTCAGTATTATGTATGAAGGTTTTTCTACACTAATAACAGGCTTTTAGTGAGAAGAATACTGATGTTTAAGTAACAATTCAATGATGCAAAAAATGACTGGTTTCACAGTTAGTTAAACATAATTTCCTTTCAGCCTTTGCAATACGATAATTCACTACTTTAGTCTGATATTGACATACAAAGTTAATAAATTCTGATATTGACATACAAAGTTCGTGCACTCTGATATTGAAATGCAGCATAATACACTCTGATATTGACATACAGAGTTAATATACTATTATATTGACATACAAATCTAATACACTGTTATATTGACATACAGAGTTATTACTGTAACACTCTGATATTGACATCAAAGTTAATATACTTTGATATTGACATACAGAGTTAATACACATTGATATTGACAAACAAAGTTAATACAAATTGATATTGACATACAAAGTCAATACACTCTTATATTGACATACAAATCCAATACACTGTTATATTGACATACAGAGTTATTGCTGTAACACTCTGATATTGACATCAAAGTTAATACACTTTGATATTGACATACAGAGTTAATACACATTGATATTGACATACAGATTTAATACACATTGACATTGACATACAAAGTCAATACACTATTATATTGACATACACAATCAATGCACTGTTATATTGACGTAAAAAGTTAATAAACTCTAAAACTGACATACAAAGTTACAACATTCTTTCCTATGTTAAAATTGTATGTTAGAATAGGTATTATTATAAAAATGTATCATACCATCTTTAATCTATTCCAAAGCTGGAAACAAATGTAAATATTTTAAGTAAATACAAATCCAATTAAATCACACACAAATTGAAACATTTTGTTTAAAATTAAATGTGCAAACCCAAGTTATTATAGGACTAAACAAATAAAAAAAAATTCTATGTTAACTCAGCTCATTTCTTTAAGATTAAATAAGAAATCAAATATCTGTTGCAGAGTTGATGATTTGTTGTAAAATTTATCCAAAAGTAAAAAATGTATGCAAGAAACTTGTTCTCAGTTTATCAAAATACATGTCAAATAAAAAATTTATATTGTAAAATCTTCATAAAATCTGTTTAGCACTCAGTAACTAGATTACAATTGTTTAGCCAGTTTTGAGATTAATATGGATCATTACAATATTTTGAAGCAAAGGCCAGCTTCACAGTTAGCTTTTAGCAACCTGTCTTGAAAGCAGAATGCACCAGAGAAAATTTCAGTTTGTCAAATTCTACCTACTAACTTCTTTGACAAAGCTTTCCAATAACTTGGAACACTTTTAACATAACTAGAATTACCAACAGTTTGTACTTTACCTTACTTTATTAAATTAAACAAGTTTTTTGCATGCTATGTTTTTAAAATTGAACAACATAAATTTTTGATGACAGCATTACTTGACTCGCTGTAATTTTCTTTTTTTTCGTTAACCGCTTTTTTAACACAGGAGGACCCTTAAAATATGATCAGAGTTGATTTTAGCAGTTGAATTGTTGTAGATAAACATTAGTTAATCTTCCTAGCAGATAGCCTTTAGGTGAAGCCTGTGTACTATCTCATGGACATGTAACATCTTCCATATTTATCAGACTTACATTATAACCTTGTGTGAGATGATAATTTTAAAGTGATATGATCTCCATTTTGGAAAGCCTGTAAAACCATGTTGTCACCAATTGAGATATTTGTTAGTATCAATTAAACTGATAAACAATGACTTTAAACATACCTTAGCCTAAGTTCTTTGTTCCTTGAGAATATGGTTGTTGCGGACAGCATGTTGGAGCATATTATGGCAGTGAGTACAAAATATACACGAAGCATCCTAAAAGAAAATCTATTAATGCAATTGCATATCGACAAGATTAGCTTATATTAAAATTTCAAACAAATTTTAATGAAAAAACATTCAATATCCCAATAGCATGTAGATAAAGAGTTTCTTCTGCAATAAAATAATGTGAACCTGGGAAAAAAAGTTGGCAAAGTTGGAATTAATATTCAAATGTGGACTTTTTTGTTTCATAATTGGTTGCAAGACTGAAACCTCTACACTATGGGCTAGGAAAAAAATGAAAAAAACAGTTCCATAAATAAAAACAGAAGGATGAACATTATATTGTAATAAGTGGTTTATGATGTTGATGTTATTTAGAATTAGTAATGATGACAAACATGTTTTACAATATTTGCGTCGCTATTTGCTAAGAACCCAGAGATTTCATCATCGGTCGGGTTTCATCAAAGTTGAACTTTACTAACTTTAGCACATATTCCTTGAGCAAGTTTCAGTTTTCATTATTAAAAACTCTATCAACACCTACCTACATTCTTCACATTTTCATCCTGTTAGTGGGTATACTAGAAAAATTGTCTACGATTGAAATGTTTTTTTGAAAAGACTACAAATGGTAAATCACCTTTTAAATGTATTGGTTCATCACAATGGTCAACAATAAAAGCTAGTAAAGTATTTTTCTAGCAAATTATTTTTATTTGCAAGGTGAATCTCCTAAAGCGATTAACTATGGTTCAATTCAGCTAGTTTGTTCACTAAGAAGCAATAACTGATAATAGATCTGTTGGAGTTGTCATACTCCTTATTCAAAATTAAAACTCTTAATAGTAATTTGGTGTATTGATGGTTTAAATCTAACTTCATATTAAATTTTTAATGTCATCCCAATTAAATGTATATAATATTCTTTATTTGTTTACAAATATACAGTCTTTCATTAATACTTCCTTGAATGAAACAAAACAGTTTTCACAAGGTTATTAAATGCATACATACATTGTATGTAGAGAGAATACATTGAAGAGAGCATACAATATTACCTTTTTGTCAACAGAGCTGCAGTTTCACTCTCCCAGATTATTACTTGTAAAAGTTGCAGGCGTTTTAATGTATCTGAAAGTTATTATACTGCTAGTGTGGCCCAACTCTCCAACTGGCACTTTGATTCGGCCTTTTATACCCTGTAGCTAGATACCAGCACTCTAATTGGACAGCCAAATATAAACAGTATTCTATAATGGTTTTTAAAGGACTCTCAAAACAGAGACTTTTTGACTCGACATCCTCACCATTCATCATTATAATAGTTTTGCCCTTTTTATAGCCCATTGCTTCATTGTTTCCTGTTTATTTGGGCAACCTTTTCGGTATTTCACCATGGTCTCTTTTTCTCACCTCATCCATAAATAATTTTGCAATCATGGAATGTAAGCATAAATATTGTTTACAGTTTTCAAAGTTGATAATGGCCACTTTAGGTACATGTATATCATTATAAAGCACGCGTTGAAAAACATAAAAAGTTTGAATTAGACAAAAGAGTTAGCAATATTAGTCACAAATTAGCGTCAAGTACTTGTAGGCTTAAGAGTAAGTGACAATGGTATGTCCAGGCTGCGCATCCAAAAAATTATTGTTTAGGTAAAAAAATAAAAATGTGCACGAGTCTGTCATACAAACAAATGTAAATGGAGTCAAATATTTATTTTTTTAAATGGAGCAAAAATGTAATTCCTAAGAGTGAACTGTCAGATCAAAACCATTCCTGCTACTTGCTGTTATAATTTAGTTAAACTCTAAAATGCAGGGGACAACATTTGGTAAACCAGTTGTAGAAAGAATACTGACTATTGCATTTTTAAATAAAAATTAGGTTACACTGATATACCTGGATTTTAAAAGTACCTGATTAAACCATAAATCGCTTTTAGAGTCATCCTCTGAACTGGTTTGGTTAATTTTAGTTCCAGTGCTGTGTTGCCAAATCTGACTACTCCAATTTTTGTTGTAATGCTGTAGGTACCCATTTATAGATAAACCGTTGCTTTTACTCAGTAAGGCTTTTGCTGCTCTATATTATTTGTCCTGGTAAAATTGTGATGAGTACATAGCTACCAGCTGAACAATGTTCATATCAAGTTTTTCCTTGATGAACAACTTCCCTTGACATGACTAATAACAAGATTTCATAATTGTAGTTGAGGGTTGTTTGTGGTTTTGTGACAACTTGTTGTGCTGTCATAAATGTATTATACTGTAAAGCTGCCAAAACAGCTCATCAGGTAGAACAGCTCATATGTTTGAGATCTGTGAAAAATATATTCTTCATGACTCGTGTTATAACATCTATTATGATCATTTAATGCTGATTATTATGTAAGATGTAATGGAATTAATAGTTTTTGTATTGCTGGTACAGTTTCTACTACAGAGATGTGGAATTCAACTACCTACAATATATTCAATATTTTGGAGTAGTTATTTTATTCAAAAGGGACAACGCAACATGTAGATACCAGCTTCACAGGCTCGTTTCTTATATTATAAACAGCTAGATCGTATAGCGTCAACTGCAAAAACATGCCAAAGAAGAATAAACAACAAACTTGCAAAGCGTACGTTTTTGTGTTATGAACTGGTGGAATGGAATGTTAAATGCTTTTTGATAGCTACTACAAAGCTTGATGAGAGTATTTTGATAGCCCATCTATTCCCTGTTAAACGCTCAATAGGTTCTAAAGGTGGTTGTGAGATTAGAAGGTTGCTGCTGATACTGACATGTATTGGTTGAACTAGTTTCAGTTTTTCAGCATATATTTGTATTATTTCTACTACTTAGTACACTTTCCATAGTCACTTGATTTTAATAAGGCTTATTTAATACAGATGAAAGTAAACTCTAACAAACTTTTTTGAAGTCCTACCAGTTCTGCTTTATACAATATATATAGTTATTTACAAGTAAAAACAACCATCTATGATCTCTAACAGTGAGCTTGCTTGTATCATTCTCTCTTCTCCAGTTTGTGCTTATAGAAACCTTTGACATGAAAATAACTCTAATACAAATATCAAGCTGCATAATCTCAAAAAAATAGTAGTTCTAATCATCTGTTAAAATTTAATAAAAATAAGTTTTTATGTAATCAACTGCAAGGTAAGTTTTAAAGAATTCATATTTGAGTGATAACACTTGTACTGATAGAAAAGATAAAAGGTGCTAACAGTGTAATCTAGAATTTGTCTTGGAAAAGCTGGTGCTGAAACTGCAAGAAACAATTCTAACAATTCTAAAAACATCAGAAATTACAACTGCTGAAAAAGTGATCATTGCAATGAGCAATACACTTCGAAATAATTTTTTTTAATTAAAGCACCTATAAGGTTCATTGCAAACAAATAGGTGCATGCAAATGGTGGTTGTAATTCCTTCGTTTTGTATATAACATAAATTAAATGAATATAATTACTATGCATAGACGTAACAAGCATTTAGCTCAATTTTTAATTCAACTAAATAGTGAAAAAATAAGTTTTAAAAGTTTGTTTAAAATCAACTAACAAAAATTTACACTGAGATCAAACAAAATACCAGCTATTCGTAACTTTGAAAACACTTTTTTATAATTGTTTCCTTAGGCAAAAGTTAATCAAACAAGTTTAGTGAAATGGTTCAACAGGTTTACACTGTGAAATAACAAAAGGTTTTCAAAGATTGTTGAAGGCAAAAGGCGTCTGAGTAATTTTTTTTACCAATCTGGATTATCTTGTTAAAATAGTTGTATTGCTAAATCAAAGGGTAAAGCTGTTGTCAACTATTAAATATTAAACATTACATTTGAAGTTAACTATTTTGCTTCTAACATTTTCTTAGATTATTGAATTTTATACACTTAATTTGTTATTCAATTCGACATAAAATATTGATAATAACGGAAAATATGTTTATTTTCTCATTTTCCTCTTTTATAACCACTGATTTTCTCTAAAAACAAGCAAAATACTCTGGGAGTTATTAAGACTATTTTTTGTTGTATTTATGATTGTTTAATAAAAGACAAATATCTGAATGAAGCAAGATTTCATGTAAAAATTCTATAGCAAATATCTAGCGTATATCATAGCAATTTATCATTTGCAGCAAAAAATAGTTTTCATAATAAAATAAAAACATGATTAGTCATAACAATACAGTTTTTGATTGCTGAGGTAAGATTGCCAAAGTCATCGTCACAGTAACAGCCACAGCCACATCCTGTAAGACACAAACAGGATGTATTCATGAATTACATCAATATTACTACATGCAGTCATTTGCCACTCATGGACTCAAGCATATTTGTAAAAGTTGAATAGCAAGCTATTGAATGAAGCACTTTGGTATATGTTGCCACTGTTAAGTTTTTCAAGTATACCTATTGAAATGGTTTAATAATGATTGCTCTTTACTCATTAGATCCACAGCAAAAGTTAAAACTTTGCTCAAAATACCTTAATCTCTTGATATGCTCTTTGTTCATTTATAAGCATTTGAGTCTTTCATGAAAGGTTGTTGCTGTTGACAGTGGAACACGAGGAACTATGGATTGTATTGAGCAAAATACTATTCTAAAACTTTGTATTACAAGTATCAATGCACTATTAAGCCATTCTAGTCTAATCTATAAAAGTGCATCAGGATCTGCTAGTAAAAAAGTCTCAGCAAAACTTATTTATTTTAATTCATCTCTGTCACTGGCTGACACTCGATTCTTTGTTCACCTAACTTCTTTACGCAAATGCCAAAATACAAAAATTGAAATATACCAGATATAAAAACATTATATCTACTACCTTTTGAAGCTGTTGCACCCAGTTTCTTTTCCAATTTCTATCAAAAAACTTTTGACGGACCCGATTGATTTTCTTTATTGAACAATCATTAATTATCTTGTTGAAAGCAGTTATGAACCGGTTTGATTAATGCATGTAAGTGCAAGTGCATGTAAGTCTATCAGAGTATATATCTATGTAGAGTTCCAAAGGTGTGTTTGAATATTTGGACATTAAAATTATCCAATGACTTCGAAACATCTAGTTTATACAGGGTGTAAATAAATCGGGAATGAATAAGATTAAATTCCTTCCTGCTTTGATATTGGTTTGAATGGTATGAATAATTTATTGCTTGTTACATATCACTAAAGTGAAGCACAACTTTTTGATTTGCTAGCTTGATGATACTATGTTCATTTTGTTACAATGAACACACAATTAAACAGTGCCAAACTGCTGCATGTTATTCATTTACACAATTTCTTTGAAGGGTGCTGACAATATTTAAGTTTTCTCAAAGTTCATCATAATATTTACAGATATTTACTCTTTCACTTAGGGTTTTGTACCGCAAGAGAAAAAAAACAGCAATAGAGAAATTTTATGCTAATTTTATGGTCTAAGTTTCATTATGAAGATTTTTAATTATCTGCTTATGTACAAAGCATCAAAGTCAGTTGCTTACAAGCTACTGGCAGCAATTTGATATCCTCACTTATGTTTAGTACCAAACCTGTTTTTGAATATAGTACAACATTGGTCTTTACACAAGGCTGAACGGTTTGCTGAAGAAGTCATTCTGGTCTACCATATCAGGGAACTTTTGAAGTTCTCAAAGAATCAGTTGAGCTGTAAGCTTTGTCATCTCTCGTAAAAAAAATTCAAAGTTTATTAGCTTTAACCACTTTATTCACAACAGAAAATAAATAACCAAGTTTTGAGAGACATACGTGCTAGAATCGAACAAGGTCCAACTTTTTACAGTACTAAAATTTTGATTAGACAGCAGCCTGAGCAAAATGACTGGTAAGCAACAGAGAGAGTTGCTAATAGTTCTGTTGTCTCAACAAAATCTCTGAGATTATAATTGTTTACATTTCATGATTTCTCCCCGATGCTCTTTTATTGCATTTTGTTTTGTATAGAATGGGTGTAAATACATTTTAAATGTTAATCAGTTATTTCTAGTATCTATATAAAATAGATAATGCACTCTCATGCCTGTTATTCTAGGTACTCTTATTATATAGAAATTGTATTATTGAAAACTTTCTGCAAGCTCTCATTTTGTCTAATATTCTATATTTTGGCAAGTTTAAACTTTTTGAGATAATTTAAAGCAATTGTTTTTGAAGGCTTTTATGCATTTGTACACATGATAATCATGAATGCCTTAAAAAGGTTATTATTGTTCTTTTTAAAATACTGTATTTCAGTTTCAATTTTAATGTTGTTGAATGTATGATAAAAATTTCAATTTTATGCTCCAGTTATCAAACTTCTGTGTAATATGACAGAAAAAAATATGCAACAGAAAGTTCTGGTATCTTGACTTATCCCTCTGATAAGTTACAGTAGCTGCAATGGAAAGCACAGGTGCTTCATATTGATGACCTCGTGAGGATATCCTGTTGGTTCACCGCAGAATGTGTTTGTGGTAAGTTTACCTCAATAATGAGATGGTATTATATTTTTTATAGTTCTACTAGATGTGAGCAAATTCCTTTTTTGGTTCCAAAAATCTTTCTTTGCCACTAACGACCAGTTTTTGCATTTTTTACTGCAGTAGATATTTAGGAAAAAGTTAGGAACTTACTTTTTCATCTTTCTTTCTTACAGATTGGTTTGCATTTGCTTTTTTCTCAGCATCAAAAACTCATAGCTTCTGAGCGATAATTTTTAGAGTTAAACATTTTATATTGAGCTTTTTCTACCTCTTCATCTCTTCTGTCAGAAATTTAGTTTCTAAAGTTTGAGGAACCTAAACATTTAGTGACAGATTATTATTGCGCTGTAATTAAGTTTTGGACCGGAAAGTTATGCCAATTTACTTTTTATATTTTGAAATGAATATACAATGTAAACCTATAGCAGTTTAAGTATATCAAAAAATAATTTACATCAGAATGTTAAATTTTTAGAAAGAATAAATTACCTCAAAAGTTTGAACTGTGTTGTGTAACCTTTAGGCTTGCAGTATGGATTTTTAAATATAAATAATTGGTCTGAGGGTCTATTTGTCTGTCATGAAGTCTATTTGTTTCACAAATATACTTCATGATCTACTAGCATTTATATTACAGTGTACCCTACATGTATGTTGAAATTAACTCTTTAAACATTGTATTCAGTTCATACTGAAAATAGTACTTATAAACACTTGTATATTAGATATAATGATAGGGTCTAGTCAATAACACGTTTTGTAATTGTCTGGATAAATGATTTTTGATGTAGCCATGCTGATAAAAATGCTGAAACACAAGGATGATGAAATTGCTACAATTTTTAAAAATTGTTTGACTATACTGCATGTTCTCTTACAGAAAATATACTAAATATTAAAATGCATCAATTACAGAAAGTAAAGTTTCACATACTTTAAAATTAATATCGAGAGTCCAGACATAATATGAATTTAGAATAAAAACATGAAGTGTAGCAAAAAAAAATTTCTCAGCTGAAAAGACAAAATTGGAAGTTTATTAACTAGTTTTTATATTTATATTTGTATTTAATAAAACCAAAACTTTAGAAAACAGATAGCCTCACAATAAAGATAATTTCTTTTTAATGTGAGAACTACGCAAAAAATTAAGGTCTAAATCTTTCATTAAGAAACAGAATTTCATCAGAAAGTACTACACAAAAAATAGTTTGCTCAATTCCAGTTAAATAATATTTTTCAAATAAGTTTCATCAGTTTAATTGATTTAAACATTACTCAAATGGTGAGTGTGTAATGGTTAGTCACTTTAGTCAGTCACTAGTAACTGCCAAGTTTTAGTAAGCAACTAGCCCAGGTTAGTAGCTACTAACACTGTTGGTAGTTTGTTTACAGTAAACCAGTTACTGAGGTTTTTTAAATCATAACAGCAAGAACAATTAGTTTTTTTTTTAATTTTAACCCACTTTTAGAGTAAAAGCTAACTAGATTTCATAAAGAACATGAATGTTTTTTAAATAAAAGTCAGAGTAACTCAAGTGAGTCAACTCCAAGTTTTATGCCAACTTATCTTAGTTTAATTGTAAAGAGTAACATAAATCTAGCTAGAAAGTATCAAAAATTGTGGCAAAATTTAACAAATATTTTAGAGAATAAAATACTAGAACTATTTAAATTGTGTATAAAACTAAACTTTCGACCAAAATTCTAAAAGTAACTGCTTGATTTGCTGCTTTTTAGCTAAATGGTTTTGTTTTTATTGTTGTTAGACATGGCAATATACTACAATACGAACAAAATATCTATACTAGAACGCTTTTAGCAAGGTAATAATGTTTTAAAACGCACTTATAGATTAATTACTTGTTTTCTGCCTTCATATAAGCTGAATTTATACAATTAATACATTCTATTCACAATATACAAAATGCATATATAGAGTGATTACTATTTCTTTGACATGTAATGTACCCAAATTACTATTTGTAGACTAATAGTCGGGTGGGATGGCTAACACCCTAAAATAAATAAACATAGAAAATTAAGTTGTATTCTTATTGGTTAGCTACCGACTGGGAGTGTTTTGCAAATTATGAACAAAAAAAACTGAGTTAGTGTGTCAAAAGCAGACAGGTTTTTATGCAGCACATAACAGTGTCATTAGAATTCCGTATATTAGCTTATAAATAACTCTGCCAGCACTGACACCCACTTGGCAGATGATAGTCAGTGCTTGCCGTTTTGTCTCTGTCTACATATTTGTTCTAATATTAATGAGTCATCATCAAGTATACAGTGTTTACATATTCACTAACACTAACACACCCTCAGTCTGAACATACAGACCTGTCCAGCAGCTTCGAAAACCGCTATAGGCTATTTTTCCCTTTCATCAAGGTACTAAAAGTTTTGTATCACTATGAGGTTTTTGTTCATGCAGTAACATTTTATAGACCAACGCTGGAGTTATTTTCCCATTGCAAGATAGTTATGTTATCTTATTATACAGATGAAATGATTTACTGCTACAGTGATGTCGGGCTTTAGCAAGTCTTTACATTTCATGCTTTTTGTTGACAATGATATTAAAACTCATATGTGATTTTCTTTTAACCGAAGCATGTATCAATTCGTCGTTTGCTGAGCAAATGAATTTGATTTATGGCTCTTAAGCTGTGATGTGTTTTAAAGACATAATATTTGAAGGTCTACTTTCCTTTCTTTTCACTAGTATCTATAGATATGTTGAATCTGACTGTATGAAATAGGATGACTGATAGAGCCATATTCAATGCTGATTTAATTTTGTTTCAGGAATCAGTTCGGTACAATTATCTCTTTTTATCGGCTTGGCTCAAAGTTCTTATTCATCTCATCCTTCATTTTGTTTTGTCCTTTTTTGGTGATTTGGTGTCTCCAGATTGCTTAGCATCTTTTCTCTTCTGTTTATATGCCGGTCACGAGCCAACCTGAAATATCAACCTAATTTTGAAAGATTCCTAAACTTCCTTCTGAGTGTATCATATGAGTTGAAGACCCCTAACACTAAGATTACTCAGTGACTCAAAATCTACAGTCATAACAACTTTTTTTGCACTCATTCGCTTTTTCTCTTGCAACTTCAAAGTGAAAGTTTTAACTGACTTTTTTACCTACTCAACAAATCTGATATGTTTAGCCTAGTACCTCTGTCATTCTTTTTCAAAATGAGAAATGTGAATAACATTTATTTCCTTGATGTTTGGTATTTCCTGCCTTTTTCTAATACATTATACACTTCTAAAACACATACCTCATATAACATAAGTTTCAGATAACTTAAAAAATTTTGTCAAGTTTTTGTTTTGTACTACGTAGAAAGTTCCATATAACGTATAGTGTAAAGTTTGGTGAGTTTTGCAATCTGATTTGAATGTTTATTATCTTATTAAACTTGCAAAAGAGCAACATGCATACAGTGTTATAGTTATTATATATACAACTTGTGCGACATTTTTGTTTGCCGTACTAGATCATAAGATGTTCTGACAAAACAGAGAATGGAATAGCCATAAAAATGTTCATAAATACAAAGGTGATCGTTTGATGCGGGTGTTACAACATCAGTCTACCAAGCTGAATGTGACGATTTGGAATAGCATTGAAACTTTCTTTTTATTCTATCTTTCACTCCTGGATACAGATAGACAATGGACATGTGGTACTTTATAGTAAAAATGTTTGGCTGTTTTGCTTTATTATAAACATCTAAAGTTAGGGCTTTTATAGTAAAAATATTTTGTGGTTTTATTGTAGACATCTAAAATATTTGTTATTAGTTTAACTTCGCAGAATAAACTTTGCTGTTAAAAAATAAGCAAATCGTTATAAACAAATGTCGAAGTTAAACATTAAGAATCAAGTTATTGCAAAAGTTACTGCAATTATGGTGCATAAAACCGATAAAATTGATTGTGGAAAAGAGAATTTTTTTTATGTTTTTGAAGCAATTCACTTGTATTTCACTGCTCTTATAACGTAAAATCCTTATAACGCAAACATTTATGGAATGAATCATGTACATGTATGTATGTTGTACATCATGTACATCATGTACAACATGTACATCATGTACATCATGTACATCATGTACATCATGTATGTTGTAAGAGCACTTAATGTATCGGCAATTTCTATTTTTCTTCTCTATTAATTGCAGTAAATACTGTTACCTTCTTTTTAAGTATCTGACTGATGCAGAGTTGATAATCTCTTCTAAAGCATGTTAATATATTTGGAGTTGCGAAATTCGATTTTAATAGGTAAGACAACTTGTTTCTTTGTGATTTATTGCTTTCTAATTACAGTCTCTACGATATAAATGCTAAACATGCTGCAGCCAGAAATGTAAGTTAAACTCGCAAAAGATAGACATCTCACAAGGGATCTAATATGATAGCAATTAGTTCATTCCAATGTATTAGACTATTACTAAAAAGAAATCAATTTTATTGAGTTACTGCTAGTCTAATTTCTACGGATCCTCTCTATGTAGGAAGCTGATCGCCAGGGTTATGTTCAGCTTTTTATATTGACATTCTTTTCACTTGAACATTCTGATTTATTTAGCTCAACAGCAGCATATTGACATCTTTATTTAAAACAAATTGATACTAATTGCCTACAGGAAGTCTACATACTATTCATTCTCTCATGGGTGAGTTTTTCAATAATCTCATTGTTCTTATTAAGTTTTCCATAACATGTAGTGCATCTCTAACATATTGGGACATATGTTTCTTTTACATATCTCATCATAGCTCCACTGTTGAAATAGTTCAAAAATCAGTGAAACTTTAATTGTCCTTTTATCATGTACTCATAAAACTTATTAAATGTTACAAAGCTATGCATAAAAATTTGCCAATTTCCATTGTACCAAAATTATAAAAGTTCAGTACAAAGATGAGCGGCAGCAGGTTCAAAGTCAACAAGTGTTCTGAAATTTAAATTTGCAGTTTTATAATAATTGGGTATTATATAATATCGTATAATAAATGGTTTTTGCATAGAATAAAGGTTAGAATGCACTGGAAACAAATTGGGAGGCATTGCAAATCAAGAAAACTAGTGATAAGGAGGGCACAACTCTATCAAGTGTACTTGAGGTAAAACCAGCAAACTACCAAATTGGTTTTTGTGTAACTTTTTATATATTTACACTTTTGTACTTTTAATAAAATTGACTATTGCAATATTTTAGTAATACCATTCAATTTATAGCACTACGCCAAACGGCAATATAACACAATTACAAAACACTAAGCATAAATTTTTGAACATTTGTTGGCTTTAAGCTTGCCTGTTTACCCGCTGTATAGATCTCGCTCCCTCATAGCTAGTAAATTTGCTGGAAGCTCATAATGGTTTTCTTGATCCAACTTAAGTTAAAGTTTATTAACCACAAAAACCGCAAAGCATAAATTTGGGTTGAGTAGCAACAGAAAACATTTTTACTTGTCTATTTAACTGATTATTTATACTTCTACATCAGGTAAGTAATTTATGAGTGTGTCGCAAAGTAAATTATCTTCCCAGACAAACATACCATGTTCCCACTGTTAAATAGTACATGTAGATACTAACTATCAAATACCCAATTCATAGAGAACTTGATGCTAGTCAACCACACAATAGTCAGATCTACTGAAACTAGAAATGTGTTTATTCACAGGAGAGTCATGAGAATACGAAAACCAGCTTGGCTATCTGATACGCTCAATACTTTGTAATAGAAGAGAGTCCATTTAGAAACAAAATTAGGTCATAACTTTAGAATTACTTATGCTAAAAGGTTGACTAGGTATTATCCATAGTATAACAAAGATTGTCATAGAAAAAAAACTATTAAGAACAATTCTAACATACAAACGGGAAATAATCTGTCTGTATATTTGCGTTTATGTGTATTTGTCCACTTTATAGAGCGGTATTTCCTTTTTTCGATTTGATCGTACAAAGCAAACTGAATTAATATGGGTAGTAAAACTAAACTATCGTACTTTTCGGCCTTTTAGCTGCGACTTTTTTCCAATGTTTTGAGTCAAGCAGCTTATTTAGAAGCTGTGGCTATGCTGTGGCTTTTTTTATCACCACTAGGGCACATTAACCGGAAAATCCGGTTAATGTGCCTCTAGCGGTGAAAGAAAAAAACAAAACAATGCCTAACGGTACTGTTCCGTTAGGCACTGGGTTAAAAATAGTCAGTTATGCAGTAAATTAATAAAGTTTACTACAAAATTTCCTTTAAGTAAATTTATGAGTAGTAAATTACATGTAATTATTAATATTTACTGGCTATGCATAGATGGAAGGTCACGTGAACGTTTGTTTTTTGCGACCACTGGAAAAAAATTGTTCTCGCTTATTAAGTTTCTGCTTTCAAAAGGTAAGCACTTCTCATTCAATGCTTTATTGTCTATAAACTGCCACACCTCCACTACTTAAAACGTTGGATTTGCCACTTTTTGTGATAGTAAACATGTTTATATCTTTCCATGTTCATGTTCCATTTTTTTAGCTACGAGTACTCTAACTTACTACGATGACACATTTCTTCAAATGAATCGTTGTTGACCCATTGTAGATTATCTTCACTGCTGTGCAGCCAAAGTCGCGCGTAAGAATGCTATCTTGTTAATCGACAGCACCAAGTTTATTTTGACAGACTGTAGAGGTAGCATTTTCTCCAATTTCTTGGGTATACGATATTATATCTTTTTTCACCTGCATGATTCTAGCTTAGGTAGGGCTACAGTTGTTTTGCTATTGAATGGTTTGAAGGTGATCAAACAATAGCAAAAACATTTTTACATTAAAATATGAGTTTTATGTTCATTAGTTTAACTTGGAGAAGCGATCTTTACCAACGTGTCACTTAACTTGCTCTTCAGGCAAGCATTCCCTTCACAAAATATTTTGGCTTCACTTGCACTAGAAACCGACGAGTTAAATTGCATCCTTTCATTAAACCCTAATGACTCCTGAATAATAATCAAAGTTGAATTTCTTATTCCAAGTTTTGTCATAAAAAAGCATCAACACTTTTCAAGTTTTCACTCTGAGACTAGCGATTTGGTTATACTTCTAATTTTGAAAACAGTAGCATGGCTCTCCCGCATCTACCTGTAAATATATTATGACATGACATTCCTTGACATGTTTCTGTGGACAGCACATGTTCATCTTAAAATGATTGATGTCTTTACCATGATTTCGGTTATTTTTTGCAGATGCAGACAACAGCACTCATAATCCAATGACAACACTGTTTTCAAAAGTCACTGAAGCATATTGGAGCCATACAACAAGGGATGTATTTATTATCACTCATGTTTGGTCTACAACACTGCACCCTGTCACCGCATTGCCTCCAGTGAAGGGATTTACAGATAAAGTTTGGTTACATAAGATATTTTTGACAGTTATGCTAATTAAAACGCTCACCTCTTCAAATGGTAATAAAGCAGTGAAATGCCTTCCAAAAAGCCTACTTCCACAACACAAGAACAGATTGATTCCCGTAGATAAAAGGACCAAATTCGCAAAGCAGCAGCTAGACAAGCAAAAACTGCTGAGCAAACATGGCTACGTCTACAACAGGCCAAAATAGCTACTGCAGGCGCTAGAAGTGTAGAAATTGCGTAGCAAACACCGCTACACCTACAACAAAACAGGATAGCTACTGCAGCCACTAGAAGTGCAGAAACTGCAAAGTTAACACGGATATGCTTACAACACAACCTAATCACTACGGCAGCTGCTAGAAATGCCAAAACTACTAAACCAACACAGTTATGTTTGTTTGTTTTATTTCATCAAAAAATATGAAAACAGAAAAAAAAAGAAAAAGAAAACCAATAATGAGGAGGCCCAAACTGCGCAGTAGCATTGCTAGTCAAGGCGCTGGGCCACAAGTTAACAGCAAGCAGCCAGAAACTATTTAGTCACCGCTCAACAGGTACAGTTTGAGGGCACGTCTAAAAGTGGGCATACTCACAACCCTACGCAGTTCATCAGGCAGAGCGTTCCATTGTGCTGACTGCTGGTATGACATTCTGCGATGACCGGAAGCAGATTTAGAGGGAGGTAGCTTTAGATTTAAGGAAGAGCAGCGAGTGGGATATTGATGAATGCGATGTGATTTGCGGCTGTAGAATAATTTATGAGACGCGATGAGAGTTCGAAAATTATAGAGTTGAGAGCGGGCCAGAATAAACGCTGCAGCTGCTAGAAGTGCTGTAACGGCAGAGCAAACAGAGCTACACCTACAACAAAACAGGGTAGCTACTGCAGCTACTAGAGCTGCAGAAACTGCAGAGCAAACACGGGGACGCTTACAACATATCAGAATAGCTACTGTAGCTGCTAGAAAAGCCAAAACTGCTGAACCAACACGGTTATGTTGAGAGCGGGCCAGAATATATGCTGCAGCTGCTAGAAGTTCAGAGGCTGCTGAAACGATCCAGCAGCTACTCAAGCAGCTCAGAACAGTTCCTACAGCTGCCAGACGTGCAGAAACCACTGAGCAGGTGCAGTAGCAACAAGAACATGACGCGCTAGCTACAGCAGCTGCTTGGCAAGCTGAGTTTCTAGAGCAGATGCAATGGCAACAACAGCAAGATGCACTAACTGAAAAATCTCTATTCATTAAAAGCTGGCGATAGCTCAGCAGTACAATGGCAAAATATTTTGTAGAACTTCCTAAAATTTGTAAAGTTTTTCAATCGAGCCAGTTTGAAAAACTTTGGTTTCCGTAACAATTTCAATTTCATTATCAGTTCTATTTACAAAAAAGGACAACTCCGATTTGAGTGGTTTGAGGCTGATGCATTGTAGACTAGCTGTAAAACATATTGCAAATTTCTATTGTTTTCTCCAACATTATAAACATGTATGACTGCATATGTGTTTGCATAGTCTGATCAGCACAAAAACTTTGGTAGATTGCATATTTGGAGCTGTCTTTTAGTATGAAAGGCAACTATCAATAAACCTATTGCCTTTTGTAAATCTGTCCCCTAACACGGGTAATGCAGCTAGTATAGATATAAACTCATTCCTATTCCGACGTTGATGATATGATCATTGATGGTTCTCATCCGAGTTCTCTCATAATTTTAGGGTTGGAAGAATAGCCCACTAAACTGAACTACAGTTTTCTAAGGCTACATCTGTAAGGCTAACTTGTCTACTAAGTGTGAAAGTAGCTTATGACTGATCAGCTAATAAGCTGCTATAAATATATTTTTTGGATGCTTCCACCTGCTAAGTTTACCAGAATACATATACATTAGTGGTTTTTGTATTTTTCCTCTCTCGCAGGTATTGATCATGGATCATTTTCTAATTTTCTTTTTAAAACTCGTTGAACAAAACTAATGACTAATTATTAGTTGGCTCCTAAGGTTTTTTTATACTCTTTTACACATAATTTTAGATTTTAACCTTGGTTATTCATGGATGCAGTATATGTACTTCCTTAGTCATCCAACTCACATTCAAGTATACCCAAACCCTCCGACGGCACAGTCACATACAAAAGTGAGAGCCATGATAGACTTTCATTGCTCCAAAGATTTATGGTGCATATAAAAAATTTAGCCGAGTTTAGACATCGGAGTCTCAAATTTTGATTTTCTATTCGTAGTAAGTTTACATACATGTGTATTCATTTTTAGCCTCCAACTCCATGTTGCTGCCTTTTTACTTGAAAACAAAGCACGGTAGACTAATTATTACCCATAGTAGTTAAAGTCTCTCAAAACAGAGGAGAGAGAGTATACATGTAAAGTCAAATTCTATCCAATCATATCCTAGGTTTGTATTTTTTGGACATGCCTCCATTCAATTTTGTTGCCTGCAAAAGATTACGGAAATGTGCATTTAAGATGGGGTAGATTCCTAGTAAGCAAAATATGTAGAAACCATTTCATAGACACTTTATATTGTTAACTGTCTAGATGAACTGTCTAGACAACGATGATGAAGATAAAGGCATAGCTACTCTTTAATTAGAGTATAAATCACTTCCAGTCTTCTGCTGCTTGTCTCCTGGAAATCACAGATCATCTTATCAGCATTAGAAATGGCTATAGTATAGTAAAGATTTTTGTAAGTTTTTATACAGCAAATGCGCATGGCTACACCACAATATGGTGCTGTAATTCCATCATGGAAACATATGTGTTGCTCTTATTCTGTTCTGATTTAAAGGTGCTGTCTTGGAAGCCAAACACTAAAACAATGCGCCATCCTTGTGCCATAGAAACAGTCTTAGCAACCAATGGCACCACAATGTTGCATGCCCCTTGATCTTAATTTATGTTGCTTCATATTCATCGTTACTAGCCAATGAAATTATCTATTATATATATACATGTATATACATATATATATAGTATATACACTACGTATAGTATATGTTTGGGCATCATTGAGGGTGCGTGCAATGCTCTCTCAAAAACCGGCACGCATATGTCTAGGCAGGAATTAAAGTCTGGGCATATTTTGCATGTTGTTGGTATTTGTGTTTGTCTGTGTGTACGCTCATGCTTGCTTGTGTCCATGCAATCACAATTTTGTGCAAGCATATGCATGTGCATGTGCTGGCATTGTTGAGCAGGTTTGTGCGCACTTGCAGCCATGGGTGTATGCGTCTGTGTGTGGATGTGCTTGTTATTACACATTTTGTGTGTGTTATTGGGTATAGACATGCACCTATACATATAAACTTGGACACATATGTGTATGTATGTTTGAGTGCTTGTGTGTTATTGTGCGCATCTAGGTGAAAATTTATATGTACATGTGAAAATATGTGCAAGTGTGCACATCTGTGTGTGAATTTATGTGTACACATGCAGGTGTGCAGAGGAAGGGCATTGGTGTGCGGGAGTGTGTTTGGGAAGGTGTGGGGAAATACTCTAGTGTGCACCAGTGCGCAGGTGTGCTTTCGTATGCGCGGGCGTGTCCTCAATGTGTGTGGGTTTATGCAGGTGTGTGCGCATATGTGTGTGCAAGTATGTGTGTAGTGATGTGAGCAGGTGCGTGTGCAGCGGTGTGCGCAGTACTATGCGCAGATGTGTGTGCAGTGGTGTGTGCAGTGGTTTGCGCAGCGGTGTGTGCAGTGGTATGCAGTGTTGTGCACAGCGGTGTGGGCAGTGGTGTGTGCAGGAGTGTGTGCAAGTGAACTTGTAAATGCATGCAATTGGGGACTCACACCAGAATTTAACAGACAAATTGGGGACGTTCGGAAATTGGGGACGTCCCCAATCTTTTAATCCCTTTTTTCTTATAAAAAACTAAAAAATATATAGTTTAATCCAACTCCCGACAAAATCTGAGCACTGTCCCCAATTGCCTGCATTTGTACGAGAACATCTGTGAGTGTGGGTGTGTGAAAAAATATGTAAGTCCCCATAAAGTTTGCTAAATTCTCACACACATTTGACCTCTTTCCATTTGTTAGTAGGCAAATATTTGCGGAGTTTTCTTCTCATAGAATCTTTTTACCTAACAATTGGGGACATATATTTTATTGGGGAGCTAATTTCTATCTTGTAAAAACTCACGATATTTGCGAGTTTCTACAAGAATGAAATTACAAGAGATGAAAACTCACAATATTTGTGAGTGAAAAGTCACAATATTTGTGAGTTTTTATCTAAAATGTAGCTTTGGAAGCAAATTGAGAGTTTACACTATTTTTAAACTTATGTTTAGCTAAAGGCTATATTTGCTCTGCTGCATTACAAATGTATTTTGTAGTTTAGCATTCGCAAAGTTTTTTTTACAATATAATGTATTTGGTCAGCAGTTATACACGCTCAGCAGAAATTTGAAAGTGTGTCTCGTTTGCTTCCTTCAATAGTTCAGGCCTTTAATAATCCTTGAGAGCTCTTGTACTTTTTCAAATATTCTCACATATGCATCCTTCTTTACTTACTAGCTATTATTTTTAGTATGGTTGTAGTTTATACGCAATTAAAAAAATTTGCGCTTTATTATTCAAAAGAGTTGTTTGAATTCATTCCGTACATTTCTTACATAAGTTATAGCTGCATAAAATCTCAGGTTAATTTCACATAGTCTTAAGCATAAGATCTCTGTACATGTACTTTATTGACTTCAAATATTGATCCATTGTATGTCTTTGCAAGAACTTTACTACATCATCCTTCCTTGATATTTTTAGACCGAATAAAATATTAAAATAAAACATGTAGCCTCCAATGCTTTCTCTAACTCGTTTACATTTTTCCTATATCTATGAATAATAATGGTCAAAATTCTGATTTAAAATATATTTTAAAAGTTAACTTAAATGTCTAATAATTTTGGTTTAAAACATTTACTGTAAAACAAACATTATTAAACCAATTTCAAGTGTCTCTGCAAATTTCTAATCTGAGATCTGTATATTGTTAGAATTCAATCAAATCTTCTGTTTTTTCTTTCTCAGACCAATGGTCCATCATTGAACTTTTTTACTATGTATTATTCTTTCATCAGCTCCACTAAAAACATTCGTTACTACTAAAAGATCAGAGTCAATTACAAAGATTGACAAGGTAGTATATCTTTAGAGAATGAAATAGCTAGATGGAAAATTCTGCCATACATTTATCGCTCCTCATTGAAAATACTTATAGTTGTTTTAGAAAATATATATATTTTATCAAGTTTATATTGAGTATGTTGACAATACCAATCTTTTTATCTAAAGCTTGATTGTAATTTAACTCCTATGTCCCTATGCTTGCTTTTCATGTATGGCTTGAAAACAATGGAATTATACAAGTTTCAAGTTTAATCAATTGCGGATATCAATGTGTAAAACTAAGCAGCAGTGTCAACACTTAATGAATATATTTAATTCTTTTTGGCTTTTGGATTTTTGAAAAAGTGTTTGTCATCACCTCACTTGTTCTTTTTACTTTTGTTGATAATAGTTAACTCATGCTGACGCATTGTAAATATGTTGATGACTGGCATTGCTAGCAGTATAAAACGAGATTCCGCAACAAAATTAATTCAGTAATGTAATTAAATTTGTTGTCTGTTTATGCCAATCGCTTGGCATGAGTGTAAAACATCCTTGCATTCTGCTGTCTTCTCGGTTCTGCAAAGTGGAAGGACTTGAGAGTTAATAGAAAACTCTGTTGAAATTTTCGCCTTGATAAAAACATTAATAATTGTAAAATCAAAAACGTAGATAAGACATCAGTTTGCTACTCCTGCTGTTTACTACTTACAAACTAAACTCGCAAAGATCAGCATTGATCCTGAGAAGCAATTGGTTCTATTGAATTTATATCCAAATAGAATAGCTTAACGCTGAGTTATCCTTTGTACATCATACATGTGTAGAATTAATAGTTCCTAAAAGTAAATTAAAAAAGTGTCATAATATGTATATTTATTACTCAACAAAGATTTCATAGACAACTATGGAACTTTTGAACTGAGTTTGAAGTAGAAATGAAGTCATGCATAACTTTTACTAGCATAATTATGAAAGTGTGCACATGAGATTGCACATGAAATTGTCCACCGAGCACATGAAATCGGCAAAAAAATAGGTATACAAAAAAGCAAAGTGTTTTTGCATACTCGCAAACAATAAAAAGATTTTTTGGGGTGTTAAATGGGTGTGAAATACTGAACGCAAATAATCGTCAACATGAATGATTTTTTTAATGTTTATTACTACTTGGTTCATGGGAATGCAATAGATTAAAAATTTTTTAATTTTATTGTAGTATTCATCATATATAATTTTAGCTGGATTTCAGTAGTGTATATATGTAAGAGCCTAATACGGTTCAATGAATGCATGAAACTTTGTTTGTTATACGATACAAAGCCAAATGCGCTTAGCTAACGTCTCAGCAAATAAGCAATGCATACTGAAAATCTATATATAAATATCAGTGTCTTTTTGTCTTCTATTGTATGTTCATTTATAACAAGTATGCATTGTTTTAACATAACAATGCATAACTTACATGACTCTCGCATAAGCTTGATTGATATGATAAGCAAGAATATTGCAATCAGTAGAGAGCTGTAGTAGGACTGAAACAGGCACCGTATGAATTACACAAATATATAAACAGTACACAGAAATAAATGCAGTACGCAAAAATAAAAAAACACTTTCATTTGAAACCGTCATTTTTATTACCCGTGCAAAATCGGGCAATCTGCTTGTTTTATATAAAGCAAGAGAGGCTGCTACCTATTTGTAAAAATTCACAACAATAAAAAATCTAAAGAAGTTAGACCAATATAAAAAAAAACATTTTTATAATTAAAACACAAAATGAAACCAAAACTTCTGTTGATCACCAAAAAATACCAAATAGTAGATCCCTGGTCAAAGATTTTCAAAATCACACAGGCAAAACTGCTAGCAATTTCTTGTTAACTGTTTTTTTAATTATTCTTGACAAAGTTATTACTTGCGCTGTTTTAATTAAAAAAGTTCACAGGTAAACGTTTGTTTTTTTGCTATTTTTAATTTTGTTCAAAAAACTTTGCAATTATTTTTTATAGATTGCATTGTAACAAACTAATTTTAGATATCAATAG